>NC_048413.1:12875219-13070219 GCF_013103735.1 Etheostoma cragini
GGCAGTTCTGAAGGCAAAAGGGGGTCCAACCCGTTACTAGCATGGGGTACCTAATAAAGTGGCCGGTGAGTGTACTTTGTAATTGCCACAAAACACATTCAATTGGCAGCGTCATGGACTTTTGCTCCATTGGGGCAGTGGTGTGCAAGCTTAACAGCCTGCCATAAAACATTTCTGTGGAACAGCTAATGTATGCAGTAATGCTTTACTAGCATATGTGTGACAAGGGAGACATTTGGTTGACATGTGTGCCGTGCAAATGTTTTGGAGAATGAAACAGCAGTCGAAAGCTGCAGGGCAGGCACTTTTTCCTGAGAGTCATTTACATCCCAGCCAATACCAGTGACATTCCACTGTATCGATCAGCAGGCTTGGGGAATGTTTTCAGACACAAAATGGCTGTCCAATATCTGAAACAAGTACACTGTAAAATAGTTTTAAGAGTAGTTTGGGAAATACAGTACTGCATGTGTCACCGGTTGGCTTTAAAAAAAGACTAATGTGTGCTGAAACCCATGTGTATGAACAGGAAAACCTTGAAAACAATATGAAACATGGTTCCCAAAGCAGGCTCTAAAGTGAAGCCTCATTTAAAATGAATGAAAGCGAGGAAAAATGGTCTTGGTCAATAAAGAAAAACAGTAGGTTTTTCATCAAGTTGCAATGGTTTCCAGCTACTATATTAAAGCCTTGTCAACCAGGAAAGTAGTAAGCAAGCTTTATCAAATATTAAAGTGTGTCAGCTCTAATTTTCCAATGTCGCCGTGTCTGAAATGTGGCCAACACACTCAGGTGATAAAACAGCAGCAGACTGAACACAATCTAAGAAGTTAGCAAGGACAAAGAAGTACACTCACACACAAACACACACACACACACACACTCCAATGTATCTATTTCGTGTTGCATGCTGTATAACAATAATAATAATTATGAAAATACTACTGAAAATAAAAATAATAATAATAATAACAGTAATAATAACTTTTATTTATATAGTGCCTTTCAAAAAACCCAAGGACACTTTCCATAATTAGAGGTTGAAGGCCGTGGTAAACATGGGGCTTTTCAGGAGTTTTTTTTTGAAAATGTGTAAAGGGATGTAGCATTTTGGACAGCTGCAGGGAGGGGGTTTCAGAGGGATGGGCTGAAACACTAAAGGCTCTGTCCCTGTATTGAATGTAATCAAGAATAAGTGATGGGCGTGAGCACATGGTTGACAGGTATCATTAACCAGCAGTCTGGGTGAGATGAGATGTACTGAGACATGTTATGGATTGAACTGACAAATATCTCTCTGTTGGATAGCCCGGCTGCTCCCACAAAGAGATGAGGTAGGTTGCAAAAATTGGCGAAATACATCTCACATGTCTGTGATCCTCAGTTACATGCATATAGAGAAAACCCGTAGGATAAAATCCACGCTTGGTAATACATTTTATTCCCATCTACAGGTATTCAAAGGAACTCAACCTGATGAATTTGCATTAATATGCACAACTGTAGCTTTAACTGCTCTTTTCTTCCTTCTAACTCTGAGTTCAAGCAGTTACTGCTAAACCAATGCAGCATCATTTAAGCACTGATGTGTGGAAAGATGTATACAGTATATTGCTTGTGTTTTTTGTTTTTCAAACAGTGTCAATCATAACGATGCACTTTTGTACTTGCTATGGTCCCTTACACATCTACATTCAGTGACGGTGTACTTGTACCTCACTGGTTCTACCGCTGCTTTGAGTGAGCACACTAATTGCTGAACTGAGCTCACACCCATTATAACGCCAGACTGCACCTCCCTTGTGACCGAGCAGGAGCTGAAATAGTTATTGTATAATAGTGACTGCCTCAGGAGAAGTAGAAATAAATCCAGTGACGTGGAAAAAACCCTGTTCTGAGCAGGTGCAATATGTACGCTATAGTCCTTCAGGATAGGTATTGGTATTGGTCTCCAAAGACTGAAATAATCTGCAATACAAGAAAGGTGCAATTGTTCTTCATATAGCGTGACTGTTTACATTGTGTTGTTTTTCCGTAAGTCTTAATAATGGCGATTAAAGCATGGCTCAGAGGCAAAGTAGCTCTATTGGTGCAGTTATTACATCTGAGGTGATTCGTGGTTGTATCACTTTAGCCCTGTTGCAAATAAATACAAAAACGTTTTTGTTATTAGTATATGTGTTTCCATGAAAGCCAAAGCTAGCTAAAAGGCATTGCCACAATTTGGTGCTACTTGGATTGATCATTATTCTAATATTGTTGCTGACTGGTGCCATCACTTTGCGTACTTCTTTCTCATTATTATCCCAAATGAATTAGTTTTCCATTTCCATCCAATGTCTCAACCTCTGCCTCCCCACTTATCACTGAGAGCAGGGGAGTGAAAACCCTATATCCATCAGCACTAAGATCTAGCTCCTCAGTGGAGAAATAGCCTCTCTTCTGTTCTGGCATTTATCATTTATTGATGACGGTAATTGTTCCTGGCACCACTGAACAGACCAGACCAGACACTGTGGATATTAAGTCACTTCATCACCCTGAAGGAAGGCTGCCGTTTCCTCGGCATCAGACATCATGTCACAATACAGTTTCTGACACTTTTCGTTGTCATTTAGGAAGCAAGTTTTCCCAATAGCTTGTTTATATTGGTGTTTTTGTAAATGAAACATCTTCTCTAATTGGATCTGAGTTCCTTCTCTGGCAGCCGGCACATGAGGATGAGCTGTGCATCTGCTATACTAGGATGAGCAGGATATGTAATGTGTCATTTCCTCTCCACAGGCGGATTAAAGTGCTCATTGAAGCTGCCCTTTCTTTGATTCTTTTCATGCCAGTAAGTGAGTTGAAAATAAACAGCCACACCTGGGCGATGGCAAATAGCTCAGCATCCAGCATATTTGCACTGCAATTCTAGATACAGTGTGAGGTATATTTGGGGATTTTAAAATGTTTTTACATACGTTACTGGGGCACACTGCAGTCTTAGTCTTATAGTTCTTTTACTATAGTGGAAATTAATTGTATATATCTGTCCTGTGATTCAGATCCGGTCCAAGATTTTATGGCTTCTTTCTTTGCCCACCCTTCCACCAAGGCATAGTAACCAATAGGCAAATAATGACTGAGCCTCAGAATCACTTTTCTGACCACTTACATAGAAATTTACATCTTTTTCTTTCTCTTCTTAATTGAATCCTCCACAATTGGCTTAACATTTGGTGTGTGATAAATGCTTTAGATTACTGAGGGCTGATCAAAACCATTATTTTAATGTTGTTTCTAATAATGCTTCATTTTATTTTGCCATTATAAGTTTATTAAACATAGTCACAACAGTGCATGAGAAAGCAGATGTTGCATGACAGGACTCCCAACATTCTGCCAATTCTATTCAGTAAGTCAGCTCTGAAATCACTTTCTCTCAACATTCTCTCATGATTTTACAAGGATTTCATCTGTCCAAAAGTTAAATGGGCAAGTGGGAGGTCACTTGAGACTGAAACACTTGCATGGAAATGTAGTAAGAGTAGTAAGTGATTTGAATATTAACTATGATGCCC
Source organism: Etheostoma cragini (assembly GCF_013103735.1). Lineage (NCBI taxonomy): Eukaryota > Metazoa > Chordata > Actinopteri > Perciformes > Percidae > Etheostoma > Etheostoma cragini. The sequence continues at coordinate 12,878,783 of NC_048413.1, forward strand.
AGAAACGTGTGTTCTGGGCCAGTACCACAAAAGCTGACTGAGCCAGTAGATGGGAAGAGACAAAAAAGAGTCATTTGATAAAAACCTGATAAGTAATCAATTAGCAGCACTAAACAGCATTACTTTTGTTTATCTCAACCATCAAAACTGCTGCAAATCAGCTTCAGACTTACTGTTGATCCTATCAGTTCACAGAGATTTTTTAGATACCCCGTGCAGAAAAAGATCAGAAATGATAAATGTGTTGGCCTCAGTGGAAGATTAAATAAATAAAACAGGGAAACAATCTTGTCATTTTATGAAACTAGGGCCAGTTTAATCCCTTTAAAGGGAGAATGAGGATGAGTACGGGAGCTTTACATGAGGTATAAGCTGTAAAAACATTTTTGTGGTGAGCTTAAGCTTTAGATACACAACATGTTGACCTTGATCAAGTGATTGTTAAACCCAAAAGCGGCCCATGACAGTTGAAGCAGTGTGTTTACAGTTTTTCTCCATTGGTTTGGCTCAGTTCTTGAAACAAAAAATGATTTTCTCAAAACAACGTGGACATGGAACTACTACAATTGTTCACAACAGAATTGAATTTCTCGTTCATTTTATCAAAGTGCAAATGTCTTAGTACATGTCCTAATGTCTCAGTACACCTTTTCAAATGATTAAGTACAAGTAGCCTAAATTTACCCCAATTTCCAAGTGAGTAGATCTTGTTGTCTCTAGTTTCTCAGTCTAATGGTTGTTCTTTCCAAAAAGTGTCAGCGTCATTTCATTGTATAATTTATCACATGCACAATAGTCTGTTCAATTGTCAAAATTACTCAAGAGCATAATACCATAAATACCTGTGTGAATCTCTTGGAACATTTTATAAATTGATTACAGCAATTGAAGACACCATGCTGTCCCGGTTGTAATTCGGGCCACAATTACGGACCATGTCATCAACCATGGCCTCACAATGGTGAAGGCAGGTCGCCGAGTGCAGCCTATTGTGCCTCGCGCTGCAGTCTCCTCCATCATCCAAACCTTTCCCAGGGAAAGCAAGAAACACATCTACTTACTCATTTACCTAATCATTTAGGGTGTGTGAATGTGTCTGTGTGTGTGTGTGTGTGTGTGTGTGTGATAGGCCTCTGCTGTGTGACTGACTTGACAGTCTGATTTATCTTTTTTACTCTATTGTAGAGAATAATGGCATTGGAAGGAAACGAGACCCCTCACATCCTCGTGTTTGTGGATGAAGCTGGCTTCAACCTGGCCAAGGGCGGAAGACGTGGCCACGGTGGGTGTCCCAGGCCAGCGAGGGGGCAATATGACTATGTTTGCTGCGGCTGCCATTTCTGAGAATGGTGTGGCCAATCACATCCCCAGTCTTGGCCCACACAATACACAGAAGCTCCTCATCTTCTTAGGCCGCCCTTCATTTTGATTTAATCCCTGAAAATGAGAGAGGTGTTGTAGGGCCTCACCTACCACAATATGTCATTGTATGGGACAATGTGAATTTCCACCATGGCCCGCTTATCAGGATGGTAAGGGTGTTCCTACCACCTTACTCTCCTTTCCTTAAACAGCAGCATGTGGCCGGCCATGAGGGTGAGGACGGTGGCCAGGAGAGGGAGGGTGAGGACAACAACCAGTGAAGAACTGTTAGTTGGGAAACTCCATATTTATTTACAGCACTGTAGGCTGCACATAATTTTCCTTGTGTATTGTTTGTGGGTTTATATTACAGTAAATTATGCTGTGTACAATTTGTTTTTACTCTGATGCATGGAAGTTATTTCATGTGTATGAATAAAAAGGGTTACAATTTCCTTGGCAGTGGACATGAGGGATATTTCAATGGTCCTCTGCCATAGTGACAAAACATTAAACAGTTTGACTTGCAGTGTTTACACAATGCCAAAGGGACAAAGCATTTTGTTTCGGGAGAGATGTGAACTTTTGCAAGTAAGCTATAGTGTTGTGCTGAACTGTGAGACTGTTTTGTCAAATGATCTTAGAGCTTTGAGAATGTAATTTCTGTTTCAAGCTATGAGCCAAACCACTGGAGAAAAACGAATGCCTCTTCAATAATGTTGCTTTGAAGAAAACGACGAGTCCGCCTCTCCTTGGCTTTTTGAGACACAACAAAACATTGCAAGCAATCCTATTTCTGCTGCTACAGATAATATGTGGCCTGATTCCCGATCAAGGGCCATGCTGTTGACAGCAACTGAGAAGCAGTGTCTTATTCCCAAATGCAACCCTCTGGCATGAGGCTTTTGACAGATCAATTACACTTTTTTGCCGATGCCACCCATCGTAGGTGGGTGGGTTCTGAAAAAATAAATAAAGCCTGGAATAAGCCCGTGGATGAATAGCAATTCAGTCTTCTAGGTTATCGGAAACAGCGGTGAATGGGTCCAGGCTTGGTGTTGTGTCTGGGCATTGGGTTACACATAATCAAGTCTCCGAGAGGATGACAGAGGCTGAAAAGCGGAGCCGGGATATCATTGGTTCTATCTTTGTGGCTATTGTATCTGCGTCAGTGTAGTAAATGCGTGGGAACAGGGAAAGGTATGGAAACATCAGAGACATTATCTCTGAATGACAGCTGAAATCGCCCTGGGAGATTTGTGTGACTGACAAGGTGTGTATTGAAGTGATGATGGAGGATTGTGTGTGCATACTAAGGTTTCTTTTTTCTTCTTTTATAAACTAAGTGTGTCTGTGCATGTGACGTCTGTGCTTTTGTAACTTGCATGCATGCATGTGAATGCAAAGCGATGATGACACTGAACCTGCGGCTATCTGTCTTTTCAGTTCCTTGCCAGGGTTTGGTGAGTTGTTGAATATTTTATCAGTGCTAGTGGTGCTGGGTTCTACTTGGCAGGTGTGGTTTGGTTCTAACCTCAGGTAGCCTCTAGATTGTCTGTTACAAAATAAATATAAATGCAAGAAAGTATTTCCAATCAATATTTTACAGTTATTTATCACCTTGGTATTATTATCAAAACTACGTTTGTGTGAGGTACAAATTCACAACTCTTGGTACAAAACTAATCATACTTGTAGCCCAACTAGTCTTTCATGTAAAACTTGCCATTGTACATTGATTTGGATTGTAAACATCTCTCACCACACAACAATTGTTTTGTAAAACATTGTAGGAACGTATGGTATAAAATACCAAAACCCAACAAAATGGTATCTTTTCAGTTTAATCGCTGTAAATGTCTGATGAATTGCAGTAATTTTCTCCTACACAGTATTATGTTTATATGTTAACAAGAAATCGTAGTTCTAAAGTGTCACCTTGGGGCCTGTTCTGCTTTTATTTTGAAAGGCAGCGTTTTCTTCTTCTGATGTTTTTGTGATGCCAAACTTCCTGCTACTCTCACTTCACAATGTGGTGCTCACGCATTGTTGACGGAAGGAGCTCCGAACTGTGAGGGTGTGTCAAGCTAGAGAGCATGCTAGCTGACAGTGGAAACTCTTTGATTAACGCCCTTGGAGAGCAGAATGAGTTTTCACAGTGTTCACGGTGTTCGTGGTGTTCGTGGTGTTCATGGTGTTCATGGTGTTCATGGTGCTTATGGTGCTTGTTGAGAGGAAGAAGGGCAGATACAGTCATTTTAACTACCAGTGGAACCAGTAACAAACAATGATACATATCTCAAATGGCCGTTAGAAGTGAATGCTGTAGTACTGTAAAAGACAGATGACATTTTTCACATTAGGTAATACACTTAAATTATCCTACACTTACAGAATCTCGCATTTCCATAATATCTGTCTAATATCTGTAATATTTGTGTAATCCTCTACAATTATTTGCCCAAATTTGTTTTTTACAGTATTTACAGTAACCTCTATGTTACTGCCAATGCCTCTTTGACAGATCCCTTGTCCACAAGCAACAACCTATTCCTTACTGTCAATCCTGCTCCATGTTGAAGGAAAATGCCAGTGTTTACATCCCCTGCCTTTGCTGTAACAGGGTGACCAATTGTGGTTACCACAAGGTGAATTCAATTAGCAATAACGAGTATTCATTACGGGTGGTTAAATGTAATTTAGATGTTCATAAAAAAACACATTTTTTATAGCTGACAATTCCAATTCAAATCTATGGGTTTACGAAACGGTTCAGTGATTGACCATTACGAGCAGTTGGATTAAAAGGTTAGTGAAACATATTTATGCTAATCAGAAGAGACGTATATCAAAAGTGTTATGAGCATTGCATTGTGAAAGACAATTACTTTATATGAAAGGTATTGTCTTTGACGACACACTGATTAGGTGTGGTGAAAAAGTTACTATGTAATTCTGTGTGTTTTACAATTGAATATGTTTTTGCTTCTGCTTTCAGTTGTGCACTAAGAGTTTACTACCTATAAACAAGACTAAAAAATATCTTTCTATCAAGCAGGCCTCTAAAGAACGTCAGGGGTAGGAGAGCAAAAGTCGCAGACAGATCGAGGACATCCAAACAAAAACAGGCCTGCTAATAGAGTTCACCTGGAAGTCAGTGGTGTGCATAAATCTGCTCTAATACGTCCTTGGTACATACATTGGGTAGTACACGCACGCACACACACACACACACACACACATATAAGCGCGCGCGCGCACACACACACACACACACACACACACACACACACACACACACACACACACACACACAGCACGCACAGATGCTGCCCTCACAAATAACCTCTTTTCTATTCTAAGGTTTCAGGTCATGTGGGGATAAGTAAGCCTGGAGGATCACACACACATAGGCAGATGTGTACAAATAGATACACACAGAAACAGATACAAAAAGATAAAGAGAGAGAGAGAGACTCATTTTCAGCTTTGACAGGTAAGACTGCGACTAAGAAAGCAAAATGAAACTCTATGAAAAGAATTCATTGACTTCAGAGAGGCATTTTCAGACAGAAAATACACAAAAATAATGCTTAGTGAAGGTATGAGCATTAGCATTCATTAGGATAGATAGATAGATGGATTTATAGATAGATAGATAGATAGATAGATAGATAGATTGTCCCTTTCAAAACACGACCCCCGCTGTGTGCGGTGTCTACAGCTCTGCCTTGGAGCCTCCACATGTGATAATTACACTGCATCACGCCCTGGGTCAGTGTTATTAAAGAACCGCCAGAGACTGATGGAGCTCCCTGTATTTTTAGAGTTCAGGTTGCCCTTCTGTCGTAAAGCTCACCACTCTTGTAGATTATGGTTGGGATCTGCAACCGGCAGAGGAAACTGTCTGAGGAAATATTCTTTGAGGTGCGAGTGACACAGAGAAGGAGAGTGCAACAAAAAAAGGAACATGTCACCTGTTCCATGTACAACACTTAGTTGTTTCTTGAGCAGAAATTCCCTAGAGGTTTTTCTTATTTTAGGGGGTTTGAAGCAAACGGAAATCCCTACAGTATGTTGCGTGGATCTCAGTGACACGTAAACCTTTGACAGCCACAGGAATATTATATATATTATTCTTGTAGGAGGGCTTCTGCCAAAACAAACTGATCTATCTATACAATGAAATAAGCCAGAATTTCGTGTAACATCTTAATAAATCATCTTATATCATCTAAATCTGAGATGCTGCAGGCCACAGGTTGACAGAAAAATATTTGTGATATTTGTGGACATGAGGCGATTCTCCTGCTGACAGACTCGACATATTGGTCCATCAATGCTCCCTTCTGAATTCAGTAATGACAGACCAAGACAGGATTCATAAATCAGAAGCCGGTGGGGAGGTCGTCTGACATTGATGCATGCAGAGACACTGAAAACACAGCAGAGGGAGAGCACAAGACAGAGGACATGTTGAGTGACTTCATATGCCAAGACATTGTTGAGTAGTACAGGTAGCGCAAGAACTCATAACATTGGTCTGGAGTCTATGATCCAGGATTTGTGAATGCTAAAGGCTGCAACATATCTGCATAATGCCTCACATGAGCTGCATAGCTTGACACTGACAAATCCATACACATGAACATGCAACCACAGTTTCCCATGCTCGTCTTGTATATATAAATAAAAAAGCACGTGTGCTCATGCAAGCCGTTAGCTGTGTTTTGCCTTCAAGGTCCTGGCTGTAATGAGTTATATTACCATAAAGATGATGTTGAGTGGTGTTGCTCAACACTTTCCTGTCCCCCACCTCGAAGGATCAAAGAGAAGGTGGGCTACATTATCTTAAAGGCCATTCCTGTCCTCCTACACTTTATTAGGACACAAGCTGTCAAATAGACACTAAGCCTGCAATTGTCACTTTGATTTTATGAGGCAATAAAATCCAATAGTCTATTTTTCTGCTATAGAAGGACACAGATTGCCATTTCTATGTTGGATCAGTAAATCTAAAAGGATGCTAGTTGGTTTCACTCTCTATTCTCTGTAAAACCGACACTGGGGGTCTTTCCTATTTCCCAGTTTGTGCATCCCTGATTCCTCTCCTAGATTCTTAAGACAAAACAAGGAAACGATCCTCTTGTCTTAGTCCCCCCCACAAGAGATTCGAGCCGAGGAGTCGAGGAAGAGCCTCGAGGAGAGAGGAGTTTAAGCAAAAGCCATTTAACAAACACAACACATCTCTGCCCTCCGAGCCGTCATTGAAAGCAACGTCAGTTAAACATGAGCACCATTGCATCTTTGTCATACGCTGCATTTTATGATCTCTGTCAGAAGAGCAGAAGTGTTCATGACAACTTCTATATATTTACTTTGAATTGTGTGAACACACAAACACACACACGTACACACACACACACACACACACACACACACACACTCACACACACACAGAGGTCTATATATTTAATAGCCTAGGGCCCACATACACAGAATGGCTATATATTGTGTGCAAAACATTACACTTATACAGTATGTGAAAAGAATTTTACAAAAATAAAGGCTAAGCATGAAGCCTATTATAAACACACAAAAGCCCTCCATCTGCGTGGATTGGCTCTTAATCCAAATAAGCTTAACATCCACCACCTTCCACCCACCTGCATGATTTATGATGAATTATTTTCTCCGATTTGAGGACCTGCATGGACGTTTAACTGGCCCTTGGCTGTCCCTGCAGGCCCTGTTGCTTTTTAAATGATGCATTGTATTAATGTACAAGTGCTTTCTATTACAGTGTACTTTAATGATTAGAGATGCTGTTTGTTAAATTTCCATGCGTGCAAAAAAGCCACTTCAGCTGATATTGTTGGATATTTAAGCGGCAAAGCTAACTGTTATAAACTGAACAGAGTGAACAGAACTAGAACTTTAGATTCTGAAGTAATCTTAATGAAGTTAAATTGCTGTTTCTTGAGCGTCTCTCAGATTTTACAAATGAAGCTGTCTGTCCGACAGCAGCTCTGCTGTGTTCACCTTTTAGAGAACGTTGTGTCCTCGTTGATTGTGTATTATTTCACCCACCCGTTATTAATCTGAATCATCAGTCTGAATCAGCCTGATCCATAACGCTCTCTCTCTCCTTTTCTCCCTCCTCTTGCTGTGGCACATCTCTGTTTACATACAGCGAGTGAAAAGTCTTCTGCGAGGATGCAGCAGTGTATCCTTGAGTTTAAGGTGACTCTTTGATGTTTGATCTCCACTCCTCGATTTGCGCTTCAGGAATTGGGGAAAGACCCAGTGTATTTACCGATGTGTTACTTTGTGGAAAAGGGGAGGGTAACTGCTCCAATGTTGCACTCTGTGTACACCAGTGACTGTGACTCAGCAGGTGGTACAGGTTGGTCAGAGGGTTGGTTGTTCCATTTTGGCTCTGTCCACTTCTGAATCTACTCAAACAATATACTGAACTCCAAACTGCAGGCCAGCAGGTTGCACATATTTAACATGCATGTATGGAAGTGTCCACACATCTAAACACTAATACTTGTGTGACCACAACATACAGCACACAGCACTCATAATGTTGCAGTTACACAGAAAACAGAGAGCATCCATGTTTTATTCCTTCAAGGCAGTGTTGACGTGGATACTTCATATGCCTTGGCCTGTTCCCCTTATCGCCACCTAAAATTGACAGTGTGATCAGTGCCAAGCCGCTCACCATCACCTCAGACCATTACTCTGTCTGCTGCTATCCTTGACAGTCATCAGTATCTCAGCCAGCTACTACTGAGTTACATTTGATCTTGTCAATGTCACTCCTTACAACGCTGAACCCGGTGAGTGGCCACAACCTCAGTGGCAGAAGGATGTCTTATGTCGGAGTACCTTTGTGTGTGTGTGTGTGTGTGTGTGTGTAGAAATATTCTCAGAGTACAAGATGTGCCATGAAATATTTAGAAGCAGGCATTAAATTGGGCACAGAGGCCTAAACTCTTCTATGTCATTAGAGTCAAAGCTTAGCACATCTTCAACAATCTATTTTACACCTTTCTCGGTCCTAACAAGTCAAAAAATGACTTAAACATGTTCCGTCATGTTGTGAAGAACTTGGTCCTAAATGAGGTGAGAACTTGTGAACATCAGAACTATCACAGGGTTTAATAGAGCTACTTATCAACGCTGGTGGCCACCTGCCAAAAGACAAAAAAAGGAGAAGAAGCGACCTCATTGCACCTGTCAGACAGAAAAGCACAGATGGCAGAGAGGGATAGGTTAATGGAGAAAAATGAGGTCATACATTGACAGGTTTGATAACAGAATGTAAATGGCTTTGGTATGTTACTAAAACAATGTTTTGCTTTTACAAAATGATACAATAAAATAAGCAAAATAGTGTGGCATGTTGCTCCCCAATTAAACCACTGTTTATAAGTAGCATAGAACTACAGTACATTATGCTCTGCTGCTCATATGTAAAATGTATCAAAGACATAGTTAAAAGGTAGTTTAACATTATACATTTGAATCATAAAAGAAGAGGGATCAGAAAAGTGCAAAGATTGGAAACTTTCTATTAAATTTCTGTTACATTGTTGTTGGCCCCTAACAACAGAAAACAGTTTAAAAATATGCTTGGAGTGGTATGCACAGAATACCAATTTATTTGGGGGAGATTAGATATATGTCTGTTTAAAAAACAAAACACTGTGAGGCACACTGTAACTAATGAACTCATTCCTTGAAGAGTTACATGCTGCAGTTTATTCTGATAACCTAATGCGTTTAAGATGGAACTGAATACGTCTTGTTTTTCTTGTATGGCCCAGATCTTCAATTTGAATTCTGTGTCCAATGACTGAGGTTGAATTCATTGCTCTCTGACAACAGAAATGTAATGCCAGTGTCTGGGTGGAAAGGTTTTAACACACAGGATGCTGAAAGCACCCCATGTGTGCTCTAACCAAACACTGGGGCTCAGTCGGAGGAAATGTAATCTTCAACTGAAGCCTGAATGAAACTGCAGTGAATGATGTTGGTGAACAAGCCTCACAGGGTAGCAGACAAGATCAGCCCTAACAGATGGATTTTGGTTCCACTCACAAGTGATTGATTGCCAGGTAAACAACATTACCATTTTAAATCTGGTTTGTTAGCTACTTTTTCCTGACCAAATGACTAATTGATTTAAGTTGCAGTACCAATTTAAATCCCCTTTTTTCCATTAAGATCATGGATAAGTTTTAAACAAGGACGTATTTAGAGCTGCTGGCTCGGATGGACTCCTGTTTTAATGACCCCGAGGCACACTACAATATGTAGATGTTAGCAAACTAAAACAATGAGAACACAACAATAGTTTGAATGAGAGCAATCCTATATTAGGTTATTTTATGCAGAGGCGTGTAATATCTCTCGCCCAGCTTCAAATCACTGTCCCCCTCCCACATAAAAAGAGCTGCATAAGAAATTCATGCGTGCCAGTAACCTAGATTTCTAAATGTTTTATTTGGCCGCTTGTCTCCTCTAGCTGAACAGCATCTATGGAGGCTCAGCGGCCTCCTCTCACCGCTTTGATGTCTGGACTAAGGCTGTGTATGCTTGCATATGTATGTGTGTTAATGGGAAAGAGTGCATCTCTTTACTTCTGAGTGCCCTGAAACAAAGTTAGCCATAAATTGTATTTCTGGAGAGATGCTTACAATGCATCAAAGTAGGGAACTGACAGACCTGCTGCCTGGTATAACAAACTCTCGTAAACATGTCTACTTGTAGATGTGTGTGATGATGGTCAGGCAAGCAGCTTCTACACCACAGTTCCACAGCATACTGCGTTACAAGGAATTGACACTGGTAAGGATCAAAATCACCGCAACTAACAGAATTACTCATCACTATCAGAGTCTCAGTTACTAACAGGAGGACCAGCCAGAAACTTACCAGACACTCGCTTGGCCCTGGTGTCATTTGAATCCTTGTTTACTGGGACAGGACTGAGAGAAGATGACCGGGTGCGCAATGGACTGTCATTCAAGTAAGACAACATGTAACCACTGCCTGTTAACATGTACCTACATGAACACATGCTTTACATGTGGAGAGTACGTGTAATAAAATATTCACAAACTAAGAATAGAATAAAATGAGCAGAGAGGTGGAGACAAAAAGAAAGGGAGTAGTTTTAAGACTCTTTCTCCATCTCTTGTTCTCTTGTTCTCTGTCTGTGACGTCTCCTTCAATGGCAGATTTTGTTCACTTCAAATCTAAGACAGAGGCTTCAGCAGCATCACAGCATAATACATTGCTTGTTTACTCGTGAATCAGGAACAAAAAATCAGACAGGAATGGAAGAGTCTACAATAATACCAGTTGGTGATTATCTAAAGCTGAGCACTGCTGTCCACAATCAGAGGGTATTTACGGTGGTTTGATGCATGCAAAAGTGCAAGATCTTTTCCATTTTATGTGGCAATTTAAAGTTAGGCATTGATTACTTGGGCATGGCCTGTCTATGAAAAGAAATACAAGCACCCAAGCTACACCTGTGCTTTAAGATCCCTGGAGCACATCATCACCTGTTGCTCAAAGATAGTAACTATCACAGGCAGCATGATCAGGTGCTAAAGGTGATAGCAGATGCCATTTGCAATCAGCACAGCCTTAAAAGCAGACAGCTGACAGTCCACCTGAGAAATCAGCTTAACTTCCAAAACCATACTGCAGTGACCACACTTACGCAAGAGATAGTGGACTCTGAAACAGCCTCTATTGGATGAGAAGACTGGATGGAAAAGCCACATGAAAGGATGAGGCTCAGTTACAAGAACCTGGTAGGTGAGTGCCAGATGCAAGCCAGTTGGGTCTGCACATTAAGGGTGATTGCAGATGCTTCTCAGGGCAAACTCTCCACAGGGCTTCAGTGTGCTGCAAAGCCATTAAGGACATCACAGAGGCAACGAGAGAGCCTAAGGAAGGCTTTAGTTCAGTCTTCAGCTGACCCATAACATTGTCAGCATATTATTGGGTTTTCTTTGTTTCTAAAACTGCCTTTACTTTCTAAATGAATGGTTATGGGTATTGTATTTAATGTGTTAATACTATGATATTTTAGCATGTAAGAACAATATTTTGTCAATCTACAGTAGCAACTCTTTGTGAGGAAAAGTTTTTGAGTACAGCTTAGCCAAAATCAATGGTAATGTATTTTGGCACTTCAGGGATAAGTTTAGGCTGCAGGATGATGGTACTATTAACATTTATACTGTTGAACTCACTATTCTGTGGCCGATTTCTGTGTATCTGAGTGGGAAAAAAGAGACCCAGCGAGAGTGTGTGAGAGTGGAGTAACAAGAGGAAGCAATAGAAGACGCTGAATGTGAAAATCAAGTCTGGCAAGCCATTCAACCCTGCAAACCAACACTTGCTGACGGGGCAGACGTTATCCGTATAAAAGTTGGTCATTTAAAACGTAACTGACTGCAGACACTTTAACAAGTGACTATGCTTACCTTCAATGGAAATGCAATTTTGCTTTTAAATTACTTGCTGAGTAAACCAAAAGAGTGATTGAAAGGGAATGATAACATAGTGTTTGTGGTAGAATGGAAAAACCAGCAAAATCTGCCTAGCAAATATTGATCTGGCTCTCTAAAAATAAATGATCTGCCATCATATTGACATTAAATCTTTTACTCCCACATCCCTCTGTTCTTTCCTTCCCTCTCATATTCTTTTCCCTAGCTTTCCGTCTTTAATTCCTTGGCTCCAATTTTCCCATTCCCCTCACATTTTATTTTCCACCATTTTGTCCCCTTTCCTCTGCTTACATATGCTGTACATATTTTTCCTTTAAGAATGAGTCACTGAGAAAGCAGAGTGCGGCGCCCCCTACAGTGCTGAGTCAGAGCCCATTTGCTGACCTAGCACAAAAAAGAAATGATAATAATTCCCTAATCCCGATGTGCTAAAATACTTTTTTTTCATGGAAGCCAACATGTTGACAGATAAAAACAACCATTTCAAAAATAGATATAAACCTCAGCGACCCATTTCAAGGTTTTACATCATAGTCCTGAAAAGGCTTTTTCAGAGAGATAGCCTGAAGAGCTCATGCTCAGAGATCATGCTGTTTGAAAGAGCAACTATGTAAGACAGCACAGCTGGAGTTCTAACAAGTGTTACAGCTTTTAAGTCTACAACATGCTTCAATGTTTTGTTTTTTTGTTGTTACAGCCCAACATCTCATACTGAAATTTGTGAAATCCATGAAATAATAAACTGTTCTCATTACAAATAGCCCCACTGACGGCGGCCCATCCGCGGCTGCAGGACCTGGACCTGTGAGAGTCACTTATGTCCAGGTCTGGAGTGGGTTAAAAAAAACAGCCCCGGACTTTTGAGACCCAGACAAGCTTACCACAATCCGGACACCACCCGTAGTTGCACTCTACTGCAACACATGTACATACAAGCAGGGTTAAAAACTAGCATTGTTTGCCAGTCAAATGTTGGTAAGATGTTCAAGTGGCTGGTAAATTTGTATGACTCACCAGCCAAAAAAAAAGTAAAATTTGAACAATCACTGGAGGAACATTAGCTTACTTACAGCTAACTTTTCCTCTCTGGGAAACAAAGGGTGCTAAAATAATAATTTGACATACTTAAATCTCATATTTTTAACTAGCTACAGATACTTTCTGGAGTTGTTTTTGCTGCCGGTAGGTTCGGGACTTAAATGCGCTTTCTCTCTATGATAACATGGAGGTGGGCCATAGTTGGATGTGATTGGCCAGTGCTCAGATGAGAGACAAACCTCTTGGTCAATCATTTAATTGAATTTAATTGCTTAATTTTGAATTTAAATTGTTTATTAATCCCCAGTGGGGAAATTACAATTTACACTCTGTGTACATACTTTGTTAGTAATCACACACAAGCCTGAACTACACACACATGCTCAGGACCTATACATGCACTAATGGAGATATGTCAGAGTGAGTGGGCAGCCAGCTGAACCAGCACCCTGAGCGGTCGGGGGGGGACGGTGTCTTGCTCAAGAGCCCCTGGCAGTGCCCAGGAGATGAAGTGGCATCTCTCCAGCCACCAATCCACAATCTGTACTTTTTGGTCCACATGGGGACTTGAACCAGTGACCCTCCGGCTCCCAACCCAACTCCCTACGGACTAAGCTACTGCCACCCATGTGATCTCTCTCCTCTATTCATGGCTCACGCCACTGATGTTTTGAGAACAAATTTTTGTCTCTTGGGTTTAGTTAATTTTTCTTTACCTAAGATTAAAGTTTTTTTTTTTTAACGAGTATGGTCTCTCTTGTATGTATGTATGTAGTATGGTCCCTTTTTTTTTCTTGGAGCAAGGTTATGATGCAAACTGTAAACTCATGCTTTCCATGTTGACTACTTTTTATGTCCAGTTTTAAGATGGAAACAATTTTTTTAATCATCCATATGTTTTGTTTCTGGCAGAGATATGATGTGATTTACAATTTTGAATCGTATTATAGCTATATATGATTCATGTATTCTTTTTCCATAGTTTGAACAGAGACCTAAACCATTTTACAAGCATCCCACCAAGGAAGTAAAAGGTTTAAAAAGAGGTTAGAGACATTTGACCTTGGATGTTTTCTAAACCTCTTTCCTTTTGGCAGTGATTAATTTCAGGTAGAAATAACAGGTTGTGGAAGCAATAAAGATTTGTGATCACTGCACAGAACATGAAAAGACTGGTCCAACCCATCCAGCCTACATCCCACTGCTTCTCATAATGACTAGCAAAATATGTCAGGGGGAAAAAAGATGTGAACACTATCACTGTTTCATCAACACAATACAGTACATTGCAAACAAGAGACATTAATCATTGTCACGCATGATAAAGATGCTTTGAAAGACTGCTTGTTATTATCCAATAGACCGTGTTTGTGTTGGAGCCCGTTGACTTAATTCTCTAGAGAAGGAAGGTTAACGTTACACTGCCTTGTTTACTCACTTGCATGTTAAAGAAGGAAGATAATTCTTCTATATTCTTACTTGTTGACAATAAGTTGATATGAGCCTTTGAGAGATATTCCACAATGACTGGAGGCCACATGTATATGACATTCAGTTTTTTAACTCCTGTGAGTGCGTGCGTCCATACATGCATCCAACCTACGTGTGTGCACGTGTTGCAAGACTAAGAGGACAAAGATAATTAATCATGATTTAAAGGGCACATGAAGAGCTCCATTCCAAAATGAGGAAGCCACCATTTAGAAAATGTGACACCCTCTCTGACACAATGATTGCTGGTATGAAAGTAAAACTCATTACAGAATATTAATGAAGACATTAGCCATCAAAATAGAATCACATGTTAGGAGGCTATCAATCATCTGCATTATTTAATTATTGAGTAATACATTTCAGGTAGCAATCTACTGTTGAGAAAGGATGTACCGTTGTGGAATGCAATATGATCCAGGTTGTTCAACCTTAACATCTCTCTCATAGAGCTGTGATCAATAATCTGGTCAAAGAACAAAAACAGTCAACTTAAATACAAAGATATGCTATGCATAGATTTAACAGATTACAACTGATCACAATCCTTTGATAGAAGAAGGCTGCCCATGCATGCATGGAATAAAAATATATTCAAGGGCATCTGAAAACTTAAATTTGCCTTTTTACTGATTAGTAAGATATCTGAACACGTAGACATGCCTTCACTTTAAAGAAATTTGTTCGTTCGAGTTACACTGTGTGTGTGTGTGTGTGTGTGTGTGTGTGTGTGTGTATGGGGACGGATATGAAACACCATGGTAATCCAACAATCCTACCTCATCTGTCTCTGTCTGATGCTGGAAATCAAAGCCAATTGGCATTCACAAGATAGCAGGCTTAAGCTAGGGTGATCTCCCTCCATACATACATCACCCAACCTCATTTGTCCAGGAATTGACAGTGTGTGTGTGTGTGTGTGTGTGTGTGTGTGTGTGTGTGTGTGTGTGTGCGCGCTTGCTTGTGTGCATGCGTGCGTGTGTTTGTGTTGTCTTTGCATGTGTCTGTATGCAACTTTTTGTGTATTACCAGCCCGTCACACAGTATTTACAAAACGCACCTGATCTTAGCTATTTGCTTTATTCTCATTTGTTTGACTTTTACTTATTCGGGTGTAAGTGTTTGAATGAAAGGATTTTTATCCTTTATTCAAATATTCAAACACCAAGGACCTTGGATCTCTTTATTGCCATACATTTTACACTATGCATAAGGGTAATATAGCAAGGATTATCTGATCTTTGTTGCGTGTTTATTCAAAAAAAGTACTTTGAGTCAAAGGCAGCTACTTTTATTTTGTTTGTAATATTAAACGGGTGCTCAGTGATAAAAACAAAAACAACATCCTACAGCTTTCTCAGGCAGAAAAATGAGTGATCTTCCCATCACTCTAATGAGGATGGATGGCATTATGTTAGGCTTCACAACCTTTTATTCATAAACACAAACAGTGGCTTCAGGAATCAGAATCGTACAGCTCTAAATGGGAAACAGCAGAAATAAACCACATGCATCACTGAGGGATGGTAGTGTCATCATGACAACGACAATGAATAGCTTTGATGTTGAGGAATCTGTGTAATGCCGCATGGAAAAAGGTGAGTTAATTTTAGCTGATGAAAAAATAGGAATAATATCCATGAAAATAGGGTTTTTTGGTGTGGAATTTAGACAGTCCCGAAACACAGCTCAATTAGCACAACTATCATGCCCTTCTTTTATATATACAGCAGTCAGATTCACTGTGGTCACTCAAAAAGAATAACTTCACATGGGTAGGCACTTTCAGTGACATTTTGTACATGTTTAGAGGCAAAAAACACATTTAAAACTTGCCCTGTTTGAGCCTGTTGGGTGCTAATGCTAGCAGGAGGATAACATGGTGTAGGCAGCACCAATCGTTTTTCATTTTTCTCTCTACTGACAGCACTCCAAATTTACAATCAACAGAGCTGCGTGTTGAAATTGACCGGAATTCTCCTTTTACCGCCTAAATCAGCAATGTGTGTGACAGCCACCATGCTGGAAATAGCCTATTTCACAGGGGATGAGAGGCTAATCTAACTGGCTATTCTTGGGAATGGCATCACACATACAAAGGATATACTCATACTGCACTCATGTATTGTTGTGAGTATGTGTGTATTGCTGTGTGTACTGCTGTGTGTGTGTGTGTGTGTGTGTGTGTGTGTGTGTGTGTGTGTGTGTGTGTGTGTGTGTATGTGTGTTTGTGAGTGTGTGTGTGTCCTAGGCTTCTAGTGAATCAACCGCCATTCGCTCTCTTATGGTTTTATATTCTGACCATTTCCATTTAATTTTTTATTTTCACCTTCCTTCAGACCTGCAGCTATCATTAATCTCCCTCTCCCGTCTTATCTTTCCTACTAGCTGATGAATAAAGAACAATATTGATCAAAGCTGACATCCAAAACTTAACACAAACTTAAAACTATTCACATTTAATCACTTACAGATTAACAGGTGGCATCCATCTGGTGTGCTGTTGACCTCTTATGTTGGTAGCAGTCATCCATTTTGGGGTCACGCCAAACATCCTTAACAGTAATGGTAAAGAAAGAAATCTACAGTAAACATCCAGAAGCATCTAGTGAATGGCAACATCAAGGTAATGGTTAGAAATGTATTTTTCGCATGTTTGCTCTCATGGCATATGTTGAAAGTGCTTTTCCCTCTGCACAATACAATGCAGTGTCTGTCCATGCACTCAAGTGTGTATTAAACTCTGATACGATTTCAGCTGTCTGAAAATGAATTTCAGTGACACTCCCAGTCCCTGTTGTACAGCTTCTGCCGCCCACAAGTCAGTCTCAAATAGCATTACGTCTCAAGATACACATGGACCGTCTAATAGAAATGGGAATTTTTAATAGCAATCAAATTAGCCTGTTGTGGTTGTTTGCTAATACTCTGTATTATTCATGAAACGTAGCAATAATGTTCTTGAACCATTTCTTACTTTCCGGGAGCATTTCATACTGCATGGCTCACAAAGCTCACAGATTGGAGATTTTCGTGTCTATAAAAAGTCCTGGTTGTCTTTCTAGTTTGATTTAAGGTTTCACATTTGTTAGTCTTAGAGTGTGACAGCCTGATCAATATTTTTGAGCAATAAGCCTGTTCTGTAACAAGAAAGATTCAAACTGTAATCGTAGAGAGAGACCCACTCATTGTATTTCTCATTAGCCATTGTCACAACTCAAGCAAAACAATGGTTTGATTGGTTTCTCCAGACACACACACACAGCGTATTCCAACACATTTACACGCATAGCGGATGCATTGGGATGCACACTTTCAGCTTTATATCAAAGCTTCACACTCTCATCAGTATGCAATACAGTCCATTTCCACTTGAGAAATGGGTTGGTAATTGATGACGTTATCAGTTCTGCAGCAGATGATGACGAAGGCCACTACTAAAGGCAATAATTTGGTTGGAACATGACAGCCAAGTTAGTATTTTCCTGTCTGTTTGGAGATGGAAGTTATTTTCTGCCAGGAACACCATGTCCTAACAGATCTTCAAGGAAAACAGCAATTATGATCCCACCATGCAGTCCAAGGCTTTCACTTTTATCCAATTTTCCCTGAAAAGCAACTGCAAACATCCAGATTATTCAAAGCAGCCAGATATTTCTTTTTGCTTTTAAAGACACCCCGCCCTCAATCAGCCCCCAACTTCCCCTAAAGCACAATTGATGCTTACCAACAAGGTTGCCTAGCACCAGTTGCTTAGTAACCGCCAGTCCATTGCTTTCTACTACAGAACGTCTCACTAATTCTGTGTCAGAGCTAAATTTAGAAACGCCTTTGATTTATCCCCCTCATTGGATTGACAGAAGTTGGCTGCACAGAAGGAGTCTTTCTCAAACGGTAGCATGCTTGATTTTCACCCTCGGTGCTGTCTTCCTCGCACTGAAATCAAAAGCTGCCAGCTGCCAGCGTAAACAGGTACAGTCCCATTAAATCAGTGCCAAGATGTGGAAAAGATTCATTCCTGTCATCTGTAGGTTAGTACTACTGATTACCAATCAGAAGTTTTGTTCTGCTGACAGACAGATAAAGAACAAAAGATGCCATTGTGCCTCAAATGTTAATCGATAAGAAACATAGTGTTCTATAGTTTATATGTAGTAAACACAAAGTTGATCAAAGTCTGCTGCAGGCCTAAGATTTTCTTACTGTATGACTGCTGTCAAATCTTACTGTTAAGCTTCTTATTCCAATTCTTAAAGGTGACATATTGATGTCATTTAAAAGAATCTGTTGTCATCATTACGGGGGAATATTTTTATTCACATATGTTATTGTATTTGTAGACATGTATATCTTTAAATAATCAACAGGACTTTCTTAATACAAGAAACTGACAAGTTAGAGTTGCTGACACATCCTACTCCCTCCACCAAATACAAAGAGACAGAAGAGGGAAAGAAAAGAGAAAGGCAGAGAGACTGAGGTGGAAAAACAAAGGTGGGATGCCAAGTAATGAAACGACAGATGAAATTGGGCATAACTGAAAATGCAGAAGCAATGGCTCGTCACATCGTTGTGTATGAGTTCTGTTCCTGTTAATGGACTTGAAAGGTGATGTCTGTTTATGTCCGTCTCCAACAGTTGCGTCTCAGTTTCTTAGTGTATGTGCATGTGTGTGTGTTTTCACATGTTGTCTCATCAAGACATAGTAGCCTTCATCTTCTCGCTCTTTAGACATCATCAGTGTATTTATCATTCAGATAGTAGGCAGCACCAGAGATACAGCCCAACAACCTGCATTACAGCACACAGCAATCACGTTCAAAACATAGATTTAGATGCAGTACTTAATCTCTCTCTGACTGTCTCTCTCTCTTTCTCTCTCACACACACACACACACACACATACACACATAGGTGAAGCAAATGTAAAAGATGGCAAAAATTACTTTAAATATACTTTAAGTGTGGTACTAGGTAAACATTGACATCGGTCTCAGGGAGATCTTCTAAATATTTATTTTCTCAATACTTTACGCTCCGTGTATGACCTTGCTCTCTTATTGTTTGTAGGGATATGAATTGCTATACAAATGGAAAAAACCTGAGAGACCCTTTCATTTGCGGTGACTGAAATAATAAAACTACATGCCAAAATAATAAGGTCAAACACACCGAGCGGCTGACTATAAGCCTCAGAATTTAAGAGAGGGAAGCATTCAGGCCTACTTATTTCCTAAACCACACGGTGCATTTTTTTTTCTCTAAGCCATCATACCATTTCACCATTTTTCAATTTCTACTCTACAAGCAACATTTTTCCTTTAGTGAGCTAAGCATGTAGACCTTTTGCTAAATATTACAACAATTATCTTCAGCCACAGTTACCAAATTATAATGTTGCTGATTTGATTTTGGCACAGCTGTCATTTTCTTAAGAGAGGGAGCCAGGGGCACTTCACATTAACAAACAAGCCAAAAGTAAGTTAAATTGACAAATGCTACTTTAGCAGAAGGTTGTGGAAGCATGTTGAATTAAAAGAGACAGGTCATCAGAATCTCAATCAGGACTGCGTGATCATGTTGTTGCAGCGCTGATGAAGCAGCTAACAGGTTTGGCCCGTCTGTGCTCTTCAGGTGATGTGACAGTTTCATCTGCTGCTTCTTTGCTCTGCGAGGGGAAATGAATGACCGGACTAGGACAACACATGCCGTGTTCTCATTAGTTAGATAAAGCTTGGTGTTTGATTTACTAACAGAAATGGTGGTTGGCTTGACAATGCCATGATGTGATGCTCAGGCTGATCTCGTTGTATAAAATCCTGAAGCAAGTCTTACCAGGTCCGTCTGTTTTGTATGGTTGAGTTTGAGTCAGAAGAGATGATTAACACATGGATGTGTTGCTTATGTTTCCTGCTCTTTTCCCTCCCTCCTTTATTCCATTTCTGTTCTGCATAAGTATAAACAGAATAAGCAATATCACTGCCTTTTTGAGGTCCGGGCTTTAGCCTTGTGCTTCAGCCTTTACCTCAACCTTCGTGTGTGATTGGTCCCTTGTCTTGTGTCTGTCTGTGTGTGTGTGACTGTTTGTGTATGTATTTGTATTTGCGTGTGTCTGTTTCTGCATATGTTGTTTTGTCTCCCTCCATCCCAGCTTTCCTCTCTGTGTTTAAAGGCTCTGGGACACGCTCCATGTCTCAGTGTATTGTTTGTAATTGTTTGTATCTGTTAATTTCTGAGAGTAAAACAATTTGATCACAAAAAGTATAGACAGAATCTTCAAACTGACTATACTGAGAAATCATTGTCACTAACTCACGGGTGACTAAAATCAGTGTTATCAGCACAGATGGGATATACAGGAGGCTACCTCCTGGTTAAAAGAAAAACATGAAATGTGAAATGATGTTATAACTTGGCTCTGTGATGCTGTACTGAGGGACAATGCTGCTTTGAGCTAAACACTTTATGACGAAATCCCCAAACAAATCAAATCATCTGTACTGAGTGTGAAGCAGATGTCATCCTGAAAGTTGTGGAGATATCTTACTCTGATTAAAAAATTATAACCCCGTAGTTGCGCTAAAAAGTGCTTATAAAGGCCTAGTTTGGGATGTTAACTGTGCAACAGATTCTAATGGGTGAGAACCAATGCCAAACATTACAGCATTGTCACATATTTACTTTGATTAAGAAAAAAGTAAACAAACTTCACAGCGACTAAAATCTTTTAACTGAACTGAACAATGTAATTTGCGAACACAGTTCCACCTCTACTTTCTTCTTCTCTCTAACCTTTCTATATGATTTCCCTGTAACACAGTGAGAGGACAGGAGCAGAAGGACAGATGTGTCAGACTACTTCTGTGTTGTCCAGCACCTACCAAACCGGGACATGTCACTCTGCTGTGTGTGTTGCTGTGGCACCAGCACCCCTGCTGTCAATGTGCACACGCCACAGTGCTTTGACAAACACTGTGATATGACAGAATGATTGTGGCGTGTGAAGGAAATAAAAACCTACCTCTGCTGAACCACATGGGTTTAAGGAAGGAGCCAATGCACTGTACTGTGTTACATGACTTCTGTTCCTTAAATGATGCTAATCAGTTGTAACAGAGCAAAAGGTTATTTTCACAGCACATAATTCAACATTAGACGAGCACAGGTGAAATTAATAACAATAACGATGGCTACGTTTCAACAGATGAGTCACTACCAGAGACCGTGTTGTGCATGCTGTCCATGTGTAACTACGGTTTTCTCTTTGTCAAAACTGATAGGGACTGAGTTGAATTCAGCTTAACTTAATTCAATTGTTTTCAAATTAATTCAGTTGGTTTAACAACTTGAATCAAATTGAACTCACCTGAAATTGACTGAATGTCCTCTCTGAACTGAACCATGCTGACTCCATTTGTGCTGTACCGACATTTGAGATAGCAGCACTTTATCTCTTGTGATCTTCCTCCTCTGCCATGTTTCCATAATGACACCTTGAGAGGGCCGGTTATGCTGCCTGTGAGCAATACTGATCAGTCTAGATGTCTACACTTGCCTGATTGCTTTTCTTTAAATTAGTCTGAATGGCTTTTCCTGCTCTATCCTCCTGTGATTTCCCATGAGTTCTACCTTTCCTTTGAAGCATGTGTAAGATGTGTTTGTGTGCTCAAGCTTGTAAACATGTATGGGTATAGATGTTTCTTAGGACTGAAATTTAGCTGAAAAGACTTTTAGGGTGCTATGAAAGCACTTAGCCATGCAGCTGCTGCTTCAGTTATTTAATGATAGTCTCCTCAATGATAATATTTAGTTACTTTACTGTATATGTTGTTTGAATGCACTGCAAAAGTCGGTTGCAATAAAAGAGATATAAAACATTTTCAAAAAAGTTAATGAACAAATATTTCGTCCGTGATCTAAATGTGAAAAAAAAAGAAACAGTCATATATGGTTGGATGTTGTCAGTCTTTTAAAACACACAAGAAATCCACAAACATGAGGAAGATGTGGCCGGGTTGGTTCAGTGGGTCCCGCAGGCGCACATATTCTTGAAGGTTTATGCTTTGATGCAGATTTCCAGGGTTTGAGTCTGACCTGTAACGATTTCCTGCACGTCTTCTCCCTTCTTCTCACCTGGCTGTCCTGCCAAATAAAGGTGGAAAAGCCCCAAAAATAATCTTAAAAAAAAAACACAAGGAAGATTTATAAACACAGGAGTAAAATAGCCTCAAACTGAGAAAATGTTAAGCTTATATCTATATTCAATCGCTTTAATTATTAATGTGGATGTACTCTTACCCAGTTATTGATCCGTCTTTCAAACAGCATTTCTTTTTTTTACCATTATGATCCATGGAAACTAGTTTTGGGGAAAAAGTTTATATGTATAAAGGATTATTTATACATATGAGTTATGTAAAAGAATAAGGCAGAAACACATGCTTTAAAAAAATGTCCCCATGACAGGCTTACACATATTTGTAGTTTGTTATCATCTCAGACCACTCAAAGCACGCAGACCAGGTTCCATATATCATATAACGTGATTTACAACCTAACCAATGGGCTATACATCATTTAGTAGTTACAGGGCAAGAGTTATAGACCATGTTAGTTCTGTGGTACCATCCATGTGGCTGCCTTACAGACTCAGGGTGGCGAGGAAAAAGAGCTAGAAGGTTTAAAGGGCTCAGTGGTGGAGCAGTGGGTTGAGAGCACCTTACAAAGGCCCAGCTCTCCACATGACACTTTATAGCATGACCTTCGATCACAGCATGACTGTGTCTTTTGTGCTGTACATTTGCGAGCACTGGCTAAAAGCTTTTCCAGGCTCCTTTGAGGAAATAGATTTGGTCATGGAGAGATGAGAGTGACACATAATAGCAATCTATACTGTCAGATCTGCAATCTTTCCCTCTTTCTCTTTCTTGCATAGTTTCTCTTATGCTGGTGAAAATGGTACAAAAAAACTGAGTTGAGGAAATAGTGTTTACGGTACTCGCTTGCTTTCTTGTAAAGTTTTGTTGTGAACATGTTCCCTTCTTAGCTTTTTTTTTTAAATAACCATTTTCAAAATCTAATAATGAATCTCAGAATAAGAAAAGGTGTGCTCCCGTTGCCGCATGAAGTCGGACCGATCACTGCTGAAAATGAGAGTTACTGGGAGATAGTTACAATAACAGGAATCCGTGTCATTCACGGATTATATCTGCATATTGTTAATTGTGGTCATGAAAGCCGAGACTTTCCCCCGGGCTTTAGAAAAGACAGATTTTATCCTTTGATCTTCTTCATTGACAACCACGATTGATTGGATCAGAAGCTGTTGCAACACTGCATGTTGAGAATGAAGTTAACAACACCTCTGCCTACCCCCCATTGAGTCATAGGAGTCGAAATGCTCTGTGTGATAAATCTGTGTGTGCTTTTGTGTGTTTGTATGAGTAACAGAGAGGTTTGCTAAGCAGGAGGCATTGTAATTAGTAATCATCTCACCGTATGTCACATGCAGGGCTGTGTGCCTGCAGTGACAGCTCTAGAGTGATGCAATAAATAAGAGCAGAGAGAAACAGTCGAGGAACGCCGCTGGACTGCATAAATAGCTGCTATGGAAACACATTTCTTGAAGAGGCACAAAAAAAAAAAAACACCAGCTCACGCATGAGAAAAACATTTGTTGAAAAGAAATTGAATTTGTGATGTATAAAATCATGAAGAATCTTTCCTTCCTCAAGTACATTAGGTGTTTATTGTCCCTTTTTTCTCTTTGTTGTGAAACACAGTGAAAGGATCACAACAAATCCTAAAAAGAATGTAAAACCAATGCACCTAAATCTTTGCAGTAATGTGAAGAGCAAAGAAGCCAACAGACCGATTTACTGTTGAGACACAAAAACTTGCAAATGTCAGAATGAGACACCCCCGTAGTGACGCATTTCTAATCATCACTTTTCCATTCTGAGACAGCTGACAGAAAAATGTGATAGCATGGTAAGGATGTTTTTCCACAAGCCAAAAGTTATTTCATCTTCTACCAATGGCGATTGTTCATACTGTTTTTTACTGTTTACACCAACCTCTGCAGAAGGGCACTTACGATGTTTGAAATTAAGCTGGAGATACAGAGTTTATCCGAACACTGTACAGTAATTTAAGCTGTTTTTAATCTTTCTCCTCATTTGAAAAAATATTAGAAACACTTTACATTATAATGCTGCCAAATGAAACAAAGCAACATGCTTTGGCCTAAAAAAATGACAGTTCAGTCATAACTTCTCTTATACGGTGTTGACAAATATAAACTGAACTGAATATACTAACGTGTAACAGAAGCTTCACATATGGGATTTATTGTACCGTTGTTTCATATTCCAAGAGATTGTATTACACTGATTAGTAAACATGTTTGTGTATGCTTCTGAAGGACTTTCAACACTACACTGTGTGGAGAACAGGAACTGCTTTGTGAAAGAGGAAAACTCACGCAAGCAATATTGTCACTCTGGCAGAGTAGTTCATCAGTCTGAGATTGTGCTCATGTACAAATTCCTTTTCTCACTGATGTGACAATAGCACACACACACGCATGCATAAATGCACGCACGCACGCACGAATGCACGCACACACACACACACACACACTAGCTTGAATGGAAAAGGCTCTGCTATGCAGTGACAATTCTGCTGCAACTAACAACTCCCCTTTCATAACCATAACCTACATCAGAGTTAATCTGAGTTAAATCAACCACTAAAAGCACATGAAGAAGAGGTCGGAGCCATGGAGGGAGCGGTGGCAACCACCACCACTGGCATGAGTTAGAAGTGTCAGGATTGGAGGGATTGATAGGATGTTACTGCAAAGCGGTGAACGAGCCAATCATTGTATGCATGTATGAAACAGCTCATGCCAATCAGCTCTGAACTAACACTATGCTTCATTACTTTATGCTTCCTGCAGTGAATTGAAGTTACTCCCCACACTACATGTAGCCAACACTAAAAACACTTATCTGTGAAGACAGTATACATTTACCCTTTGACCAAAATTGTAGATACAAAATATTTAACATGGAGTACATAAATGTCTTACCTTGAAATACCTTGTTCGCTGTCTTGCCGAGAGTTAGATGAGAAGATGGATACCACCCAGCAGTCACCTAGCATACTAAAGTAACAAAAACAAGCACCTCTGAATCTCACTTGCTACAACAACACATAATATATTGTTTGTTTAATCTGTACAAAAAGTGAAGTGTAAAAATGACAGGTTGTGGTTTAACGTGGGGTCATGTGCCAGATTACTGCACTTGCTTCTAGATGGATTTTATCAACTTCCCACAAAGCCCGTCTAGCTGTTTCCCCCTGTTTTCAGTCTTTGTGCTAATCTAACCTGCTGCTTCCTGCTGGTATCTATCTTTTAATCTAACTCTTGACAAGAAAGTGAATGAGCGTATTTCCCAATATGTCAGATGATTGCATTAAGGTACTCAAACATAAATGTTTGCTGTATATAATTAGATTATTCCTTGGATCTTGTTCCTTTTGTCTGGCAAGTTACTGTTTTTAAATTGCAGTTGTATGTGTGTGAATGTCTAGTGATGCAACCTTCAATTATTTACCTGTGTGTTCCTGTGCTCTCTCACACCTTGGGCTTTTCTAACAGGCAGCAGGTCAGAGAAGCATAAATATGTCAACCGTGTGGCCTTATATCTGATTTATTTTGAGCTGTGTACTGTGTTCAACAGCAGTAAGAAACATTTGCAAGGGATAATGAAAGCACAGGCACAAACACACACACACACACACACACACACACAAACATACACAAACACACACACAAAGAAACAGGACTCCACTAACATTTCAGCATCAAGAACTCTGTCTTAACAGAAAAAAACACAGAAGTGCAGATTAAAACACACACACACATCTGTGTGTACCAGACTAATAACCCTGTATTAATGTATAAATGACATGCTGGCCCATTGCTGTAAGCAACCAGAGATAACAGATGTGTCAGACTCTGAGATTGAAATACACCTACATCAGATTTTTGATCAGCAGTACCAGTTAAAAATAGATCAGTAATAGCT
Organism: Etheostoma cragini; assembly: GCF_013103735.1. Classification (NCBI taxonomy): domain Eukaryota; kingdom Metazoa; phylum Chordata; class Actinopteri; order Perciformes; family Percidae; genus Etheostoma; species Etheostoma cragini. The sequence continues at coordinate 12,905,313 of NC_048413.1, forward strand.
TTTACTTGCCATAATGCTGTGTGTGTGTGTGTCTGTGTGTGTGTGTGTGTGTGTGTGTGTGTTGCTACAATGGGCCAGCATTTGAGGCTGTGTGACCCCTCAGTGGTGTGAGTCCTGTCACTTCACTAGGACAGGCTAGGCTGGAGTATGATTAATCCCCACTACCTCTGGGCATTTGTCATGAAGCTTCAGCGTATATGTATTTCCCATGATGCACTTGTTTCCGTGCTAACGAACAAATTTTGCAGAGAACGGAGTGTGAAATGGGTCAACAGGCATCTCTCCCAGAGAAGAGACTGTAATCTCTGTTTATTACAAGATGCGTTTTGTTTTCATAGTTATGGCCATCATCAGTTATGATGACATCGTACAGTAATTGCTGAGATCTGAGGGCTTGGACAACAATGTCACATGAATGAATTTAGAGGTGCAGTCAAATGATCAGACCATTGAAAGGTTAGTCAAAGTTTGAAAAAGCATTTTAGAAGTAAAATTCAAACTAAGCATTGGAACGTCAATAACAATCCCTAAGGGCACATGAAGTACAAGAACAGTTGGTAAAAATTGAACCAAGAAGTTGTCTGACTGCTGGGTTCTAGGATCTGACAAGTTGAGGTAGGCAAGGTACTACATGAGTCTTGTCTGCTTTGATTCAGTACTTACTGCATACCCAGGCTTTAACAGAACCTGTACTTCCGCTCAACTCTTCTTTTGCACTCTTTCTGATGTAATTGATTCATAAGCTAGCGAGGTAAGCGTGGTTGGGTTGGACTGTTTCTAATCCGTTATGTTTGCTGCTCTCTGGTTGTGAGGTTAAAGAAGAGAGAATTACTACATTTTTATCAGTATATCCATGTCGGATTCGCACAAGCAACAGAGTCAAAACCCAACTAATTCATGTTATAGGACCATTCTCTTCCCTCCTTTGAGGATTAGAGAGTCTACCTCTTAGGGCACACTAATATGATCGTGACACACATCAGAGACACACACACACACACACACACAAACACACACATACACACATACACAAATGCAGGAAAACACACGCATGCAGGCATTTAGACATAGTATGTCCTCACGTGTGTGTGTGTGTGTGTGTGTCTGTGTGTGTGTGTGTGTGTGTGTGTGTGTCTGTCTGTGCTGCAATGTGTGGATTTTTGTATTTGGTGTGCATTTCTGAAAATCTCACTCTAGGATCAATGTCAGAACGGCTGACACAGTCGGGGGCTTTAGTATGATAACAGCTGGGTCATCCTATACATCTCAATAAGCCTTGGACTCAGTCATACACACACACTGCAGGGGAGATACAAAAACACACACACACTGACACAGAAAGAAAGGAAGAGAGAGGGGAACATTGCAACTGGGTAGACACAGACACATAAATAGACACTGTCTTTTATGGGATTCAATGATGCTGTAAATGGGGAGGAGGGAGGTGTGTTCAGACGCTGGTGAGGGCTGTCTGCACAAACAACCCAGCCACAGCTCCGACATCTTTCTGATTGTTTCTAATGGCACTGCAGATAACACATTGGACTAAAATGGTCACCTTGATTGTGTCAGGTCATGTAAAACTGTCCATCGCTCAGCTTTGAGACAAGGGACCAAGAGAGGTCTAAAATTGAAATAGGACACATCATTTGTTTGTTATTGAGTCTTTATCTAGAAAGTCTACTTTATTACCATAGAAATATATTATGCACTCAATGAGCTTTGCAATAAAATGTACGGCAACTAGTAATGTGTACACAATATTATAAATTGCAATAAAAATGCAACAATAAAGAAAGAAGAGAGAAAATGTGAGCAAAAAACATACTCACACACCAAAACAAACATGGTATCCATCAATGAACAGTGGAGGAATGTACTGGGCAGCCAAACAACTCAGTGATATACACTCTATAAGTAGACTTTTTGAGTTGATTTTGCATTGCACTGAGAGCAGGTGAAGTGAGTTAAGTGCTAGAGTGATGTTTAGTTTTGTGTGCATGAGTGAGGTGTGCTGTGTTTGTGTCTCTGCTGTATTTCAACAAAGAGAGCAGTACAGTAGTTAAAGCAGAGATTGATTCATGTGCCAGTTTCACAGAATAAGTTTAACATATAAACACAAGTAAAAAAGATGCCCTACTTATGTTACTAACAAACCAGAGTCCAAATAATTCTGTAAGGAATGAATTTTCCTTAAAGGATCTTTTCAACATTACCAATAAATCACATTAACCCACTAAAGGTAGAAATGTGTCTGCAAAACACATGACACACATCAAACAATGTACAAAACACAGAAAAGTTGAAGTAAAAAACATTTGTTATTACAAGGAGAAAAAGCATACCATTAGACGTAAATTCGAGTCATAATTGCTGCTTAAACATACAACTTATTGGATTGTTTTTTGGGTAGGACAGTGTCTGTAAAAATCTGGTTTCTTTTAAAGTGAGCCCCTTATTGACATCACAATGTCTATCATTGTAGTAAAACAGTAAATCAAGGAGAGAATAAATTGTAAAACATATTACTAATTTTAATTTACTTTCACACACTTATTCCTTCATTATAGAAAAAGATGCCAGCGGTATCCTTTCAGATAATCTCCAACAATATGGTCACATGGGCTGAGATTTCAAAACATCTCCCGCAAGGCCAACATTGAGCCAAGTTAAAAAGTAAAAAAATAGAAAGAGAAAATAGAAAACAGTCACTGTGCATTGCTAGCATTACGTAACTCAACGCTCCATTACTTTCATAAGGAGAAATGGCTTTCTCTGTGAAAGTGAAAAGTTGAATTTGTAAGCGATAAAACCAACACTTGCTCAGTTGATCATGGGTTTTAATCACTACAACCTTACTTGGTCTGGTATATCAACTGTATTATTTGTCAAATGAAATCATAGGTACAATTCCAGTGAAATGTAATCCCATCAGCTGCTTCAACTTGTACATCATTTATCATAACCAGTAGCTTATGGCAGGTAATGCTGGCGAACATTAGATAGATGCTGAGGAACCAACTAAACTGTAATGAGAATGTTCTCTGTTTAATATCTCTTTTTTCAAAATTAACTTCTATAACTCTACACTTTAGCATGTCACAGGTAAACATGGTTAAGCGACTCTTAGGAAATTGGGGCACACTCATTGTATCTTCTTATTACCACAGTTGCCGCTGATCAGCAAAAGTAACTTAAGCACATTTTAAATATTGGTTGTGTAAGCTTTGCCCTCACTTGCAGATCCTTATATGAAATTTATTTAAGATATTGGAGTATAACATGCGTTTATTGTGTGCATCTGCACCCAATTGGATTTAGTGTCCGTAGTGTTTTTAGCAGAGAGTGTGTGTGTGTGTGTGTGTGTGTGTGTGTGTGTGTGTGTGTGTGTGTGCATCTTGCATCCTGAACTGCAGGCAAAAACAAGAGAATCTAGAAACCGTTGGATTGAAAAAAAAAATGGATTGAGAAATTGCAAAGTCTCATCTCAAAGCAGCTTTCACATGTTCCAAAATGCCCTAAGTATTAAAGAGCAATCTGCAAATATGACCCTAAAAAGCCCTGGGTATATACAGCTGCAACTTCAGCCAAAACACATATGTTGTTTTTGCTAAACAGGGCCCATAAGTGCTTAATTCTGACCTGAACAGACTCCACGGACAGATTGTAAATGTTATTTTAAGCTGAATATTTAAGGTTGATTCACATGTTGGTTCACAATTACTGATTTAGGGCATTGCAAATAATAAATATGATGGACTCTCGAGCGTACTAGCTTTTACACTCACAAAACTCTGTCCTGGGCTACCTCCCAGTACCTGACTGGGGTAGAAGCTTGTTATTACGCAATGTACCGGTGTGTAATCAAGTGCTGCTGTGAGAAAGAAAACAACAGGCAATTTAGAAAGAATGATTAAAAGCCACTAAGTGTATTTGTGTGTGTGTGTGCGGGTGTGTGTGTATGTGTGTGAGTGCTCTCTTGTTTCTGTTTCCAGCAAAGTTACCTTTCATCACAGCAGCACGCTCGGAAGAGCAGCCATAACTCATCCAAAGTGGCCGCCAGACGGTGGACATGATTTCCTGTCGAAATTAATGGGATAAATTGGACACCAGAGTTGGCATCGAACAAGTAAACATTACACCCAGACATTCAGAAGCTTGCATCAGTGTCTCTATCATTCTTGCATACAGATTCTGGATTTCTCTCTCTACCCTTCTCCCTCTTTTGCTTCCTGCTGATTTCCCCTCTCCCTTTAACAGAGAAAAGAAACCGCACCTACATTTTTCCGTCACACAGATATGTAAAATATAAAGAGACAGAAGGTCCAAACTCCGCGTTGTGCCATCACAGTGATGCAGGTGTGTGACTTTGCAGTAGCTCAGTCGGGACACAGTCACAGTGTTCCTCAGCTCCCTGGGGTGGGGAGGTCCCTGTACCTGCTGCTGCACAGAGACAGATTGCACCAGCCTGAATGCTATTAACTGTCCTGTATAATCCCCCTCCCCCATTTACCCCACCCTTCTGTAACTCAACTGACAAAGTCGCTCCCTCTTTGAAACACTGGTACTGTAGGGGTTGTGGGCCAAGACTGATGCTCAGAGAACTAAATCTAAATGGCAAAATGTGCAGCGGAGAAAGCGACAGACCAATGAGCTGACCACTGATTAGGAAGTGTGTGTCTCTTCATTTTATCAGAGCAAATTGCGATAGAGCAGTTAAAGGCACCATGTTATATGACCTTTGAAAAAGCAGGAAAAGGTTATCTATGAAAGAAAAGTGTCCGGTTACATCAAAGTAACTTCCAGCAAGTCCCCACTGTCTGGTGTGACCATCACACAAGTTACCTTGTGCTGCCCTCTGCTGGTATGGACACCCAAGCCTTATGTCTTCTGTGGACAGAAAATGTCTGTAATATAATATGTCTGAATATGTCAGTCAAAAGCAATCATAGCAAAATGTTTTCTGTTTCAAGTATACACTGTATGGCTTCTCTCTTTGCCTCTAACTTAAGTTAGATATTTACCCGCACACATGCACACATTCACAAGTTGCAGAAAGTGCCCTGTCCGTCCACCAAGGCAAGCCAGGGTGGCGATAGTCAACCACACAGGGGTGCAATTTACTTCGGGAGCCCTTGTAAATACCTTTTTTTTTTTTTTTTACTGTATTGTATATTTATGAGAGTAATGAAAAGTGTAATACCGCTATCAGATTGAAACTTTGCTAACTCTCCATGATGGCAAGGGTTTTAGTTCATTGATCGTCACCCAATGTTTTTTTTTTTAGATGAGTTCATGGATTTCATATTTTTCACGTATGCATGCAAACAATGCATATACATGTTTACGTGTGAGACGAAAGATTGAGAGAGAGTGAGAGAGAGAGGGAGAGAGAGGGAGAGTTTGCTGCTGTCATCTGGTCAGATAGGCAGGTGTCTCTTCCAATGTCACAGACTCTCAGGCTCAGAGCTGACAGGAGGAGCCCATATTCCATTAGCAGGTCAATTAACATTTCCCAGACAACATCAGGAGGACACACTATCCACCAATCTGCTATTACACACCGCTTAATTCCCCCTCTCCTCAGAAATGCATCCAAACCTATGTAACTGCAATCTAATGACTCCATTTTCGACTCGTACAGAATGTTGAACTGCATTAAGGTGTGTAATTGAATATCGCCTGGCAAAGTACCCAGGAGCAACTTAAAACCACTGTCAGAAATGTTAGCTTTGGACTCAAGAGGTATGGTATAGGAAGCAGCAGCCTATTTGATATTTGTGCATTCTTCTCCTTCTTTTCCCTGCTTTGTGTTCAGACCTCATCAGCAGCTTTTTCCTCTGTTGCTCATGGCTTCCCTTCAATACCTTATCTGTCTCTCATGGCTTCTCTCACTGGTAACTCAACTTTACAAGATTGATCTGAGCCAAACAGAGAACAACAGTGCTATTGCCAGTTGTTTGGTGTCGTGCTGCAGGCAGACAGGCATTTGCAAAATTGTGTGCACATACACACAAACGCATGCAGTGTGTTGACATTGACACATTCACATGGGATCACAGAAATACAAAAGAAGAAATGAGATAAACAACTCTGTTTATTCTCTGCTGATTCAGCCGAAGGAAACCTCCTCACATCACCATGGAACATTATTTTTGTTTCTACCAACTGACAGGTGTGGCTGTCTTTTTGTGACTTCTTGATGGAGTTGGTTTTCTCCTTTTGTTTTATTCATTTATTTTTGTAATCAAGGAAACAAAAGGTATCCTTAGTAAAGGAGATGGATTTTGTGGTTGACAGGAAGAGTTAGGGGACCCACTTATGAAGGTAAATATGGTGCAAAATGTGAGAGCGCAGAAATGCAATGTGAGCACTTGTAGAATATGATTTGAGAGGTTGTAAAAAAAAATCTATACTCGTAGATGCAATGTGAGCACTTGTAGAATATGACTTGAGAGCTTGTACAACTAAAACTGAACTGGTAGATGTGAGCACAAAAAATCTGTAGGCCTACTTTTTTCACTTCACTCACTTTTCCAGTAGGCTACAACCACAACTCAGTGATTAAAACCTCTCGAATCTGTTGCTGCATTGTGGTGTCTCGCGTCACACAGCGGCCAATCTGCGCCTTTGACTTTTGCAACACTTCTTGCGATGCATTTGGTGCAAAACCAATTTGTAGGCTACCTGTGGACTTAGTCTGTGGAGCTCTGAGCCAAGAGGACATGCTACCAGGCCTGGAACTCTCCGTGTCCCGCTGGAGATCAGATCAGGTTGAGGTCGGCAGCAAAGCTTTCTAGCAATGATCCACGCTGGCCGAGCCTCACTGAAGGCAATCCATCCCCGGCTGCAAGACCTGGAGCTCACTGCCAGTGTTACAGTTTGACTCTTAAAAGTCTTGAGATAATTAAAAGGTATTTACAGTATTTAGAAGCTGGCTGGCTGCTAGTTAGGTAACACTAGCTTCCATGCTACATAAAAAAGCCAGACAGAGATGGCCCTCATCTGGCGACAGAAACCCTGCTGTCCCCCCGTCTTGTTGGCTCAGAGCTCCACAGACTAAGTCCACAGGTACAAATTAGTTTTGCACCAAATGTATTGCAAATGTTGATGTGGGCAGACTCTTTGTGATGCAAGAGAGAACATTCCAGCAACAGATTCGAGAGGTTGTAATCACTGAGTGGTTTTACTGAAAAAGTGACTCAATTAGTGACTCAAAAGATTCTGTTGAAGAGTATGCCTAGATCCAGTAAAAGGAAAAGCACTTCACAAGTGAAAGCACTTTTTTGCACAACCAACCAGACTTTTCATGCTGTAGCAAGTATGGGCTTTATGTCACTTCCTACGTACTGATTTCCCTCAGGTGCAGACAGCCGGTGTTGAAAATGTTGTCTAGATTCATTCAGGAGATAGGACACTTTTCTCTGCTTTGCTTGTTTTTACTGTTATAAAGAAGTTTTTACTTTGATTGATTTTACTGAGCATGATTCTTTCACTGAACACTCATGATTTAACTTTGTTTAGGTGCTCCTACTGTCATTTACATAACTATGTCTGTGACACCACTGGAGCTGGGCAGTATAATGGCTAAGCTTAAGGGCCCTATTTGAACGATCTAATCGCACGGTGCACATGGCGCAGGTGGGTTTAGTGCATGTCCAAATCCACTTTTGCTAGTTTGACAGCGGAAAAAAACGTCCGTGGGCTGGGCGCAAGGTTCAAAATGGTTGTACTTAGTGTAATAGAGTATCATCTCCCATTCCCTTTAACAGTTGGGCACAACAAAACAACAAATTATCCGTGCACTTATTTGGAACTAAGCTTTTGGAGCATTCCATCCTTACTCTCCTCCCTTGAACTTTTTTGACTTGCTAGATGGACTTGACTGGAAAAAATAACAGCTACGCTGAGTTGTTAAGACCTTTGTTTTTAGTAAACAACAATGTTCTCAATGCTCGATTTTATGTGTAGATCCCCTGGTTATCCTTGGAGAAAAGTTTCATGTTGTGTTGAGCCTTTTTAGTGTTTTAAAAATATTGATTTTAGCTAGTGACCCTAGCTCTCCTATTCAAAGGCCATTTGAACAAAAAACGAGAATACAGTAAATCTTAAAAGTGGTGCTTCGGTCCTAATTATGCTTTTAAATGAAAGTTTTACTCGTTTTGACTCTGTTGCATTTTGACCAGAGTTACGCTTTAAAACTGACAACATGTCTATGGCTAGCAAACTAGCTGATGTGTTCTCTTCAAACTTACGCTGCTCCGTAGCCTATAGCAAATAGTCCCTCCACATGGCTGTGCCTGTCCTCTTACAAATCATTTATTATCCTAGTTAAATGGAGCTGTTACAAAATTCAAAATTAAGTAACATAACTAAATGATTTTCCACACAACGTTTTCCCATGTAGTCCGGGTGGGTATCACCTGCCTGACAACAACGAATACAGCATTATGTAGATGAATAAAGGTCAGCAGGTTATTATCCTTTCATCAACTTCTGTTCCATTTACCTGAACCGACAATACCTGTTTTAAATGTGCCACAGGTGATCTATGAGCTTGTCTTGACATGTGATCCAGAGAGGGAATACAGGGCTCACAGGTGGTTCCAATTCCAGTTATTTGAAAGCAACACACAGGCTTACTGATTCTGTAGTTTATCCCACAGTGGCTCTCTACAATCTCCTGTTTCCACTGGCCTCACATTATCTGCTGACATATACCTTTTACATACTGTAAGACAACCTAGACATGGTTTAAGAATTAAAAATCATTAATTCACTCCTACAATAATTATAAATACAATACTATTTCAACTCCTGGTGAAAAGGAAAAAAGCATTACAGTTAGCTAGGCGAATGATTATTCTAAGTTCAGGGTTGAGGATGTATTGTAGTAGCCCAGTCTGTGCTTTGTGTAATCAAATGCTTTCCAGGAACAGAAAAAAAGGAAGATAAAAATGACCGAGAAAGGATGTTGCGTAACTTGTGTGTTTTCCAACTGTAGCACCGCCCTTTTACGGATCTTTCCTGTATTAAGGGTGCGATCGTGGAAGTGACCAACTCTAGTCGACAGGAGCAAAGATGGACTTTTTTCCGGCGTTTTCCATAGAGACTTGGACTTTAATAGTACTTGTCATCACTCTAATCGCAGTGTAAGTATGTGGCGTTATCTCTGACTTTTAACATGTTAGAAATAGTTACGTTTCAAAACAAAACAAAAGAATTCCACACAATATCCGAAACATTAATTTAATTGTTTCGACTACTTTTGTGACAGTTATTTCTGGCTGTGTGAGTTTTGTTTTTGTTTTTTTGTTTTTGTTTTTACCTGTTTTGTTTTAATGTGAAGTGAAGTCGAAAAATCGCAAGTTGCTGTGCGATGGAAACTGTCGCGTGTTATGTAACCTAGAGCAATATTCAGTGAAGAAGTGATCCAATTCCAACTAATCCGGGAAGTGTCCTCATTCTACCATAGACAGTAAACAAACGCATCCTACAGGCATGTGGGAGACCACATGCCATGAAGTTTAACTACAGCCTGATGAATTAGAAACTGTTTTAAAGCCGAGAAATTCCACCTAAAAACTTAATTCACACGATAGAACTCCGCTTATTAAAGTTTGACAATTACAGCTGACAGAAACAAGCTGCAAGCAGCAATTTAGATCCATCCTGAAACGTCTTTAGCATAGGCTACACATAACAATCAACAAATCTCAATTGTCTTTAGAGTCAACATTCGGCTACGCTAAATAACGGTAAGTACAGTACTTATATTTATGTAGGCCAGGTGTTTTCAATTTTCCTAACAAGAATAAAAACTAATAATCATGTTTGACATAGCTGAGCCTACATAAACTACATTTTGGCATTTATTTTAATTTTTTATTTATTTAATGTTGTAATGAAAACATACACATTGGTGTATAGTAGTCATTTTAAAATGAAACTCTACCACAATTTTCTTCCCTACCACCCATGGTGTATTAGGTGGTTGTAAAAAGTTGGTAGTTTTGGTCAAGTGAATGCAAAGCCACATAGTTTTTTTTTAACTTATTCTGGCTGATGAAACCTCTGCTCAGCTGGGTGGAGTTATGATTGCAACGATACAATGCCATTAGGTTCCATGTACTAGTAAGTTTTACAAAGCTGTAATTTGACTCACCCTAAAAGGTGTAACAGTGCAAACAGGAAAGTCCGCAAAGCTCTGTCATTGCACTGAGAAGAGGTCTAATCAACCAAAATGTGACTGGTCAAGCACGGATGTAGATAATAACATAGTTAATGCTGTGTTCCATTTTATTAGACCCTTTTTCACAGAAGATAATTGGGCGTGTCATAGCCCGATCAACAGAGGTGTAATTAAAACCATTAATGATGGCTGCATTTCATTTAGATGAGCCAGTTTTAAAAGTATTGGGACACCTTAATGAAACCGAACTTTATAACAAAATGACAAATGTCATGTTAAAAAAAGGTCTATTACACCTTTGCTTTTTGAGTTACAACTTCTTAAGGGTTAGACAAGATTTAAGTATCAAATTACCCTCAGTAACTTCTCAAAGCCCATGGTCTTTATGCTGTGGTCCGTATGCTCCAACAAACACAGTAGAGGTGAACCAATCAACATGGGGTAAACATTGATTATGAAGCAGCATTAGATTGTGATTTGAAAAGATTTTATAGCTAATGGCAGCTGCTTTCTATGTTACATATGAAACTGCTAACCTTTATCAACCACCTCTCAAGCCTATGGGTCATATAATAGCTACAAGTCATGTTTGGAGTACCAATTTATGATTACTGGAGAAGGAATACATCCTTTGTAGGCAAAGTTACTAAAAACTACATTGCATTCAAATGATGGCCTACTGACATTAAGGGGTATTTCTGTAACCAATTAAGGGAACATGAACCACAACTTGACTCATAGCATATAAAGTGGATACGTATCGAACCATTGCTGTAAATCAAATAAGGGCTATAGAATGTGTCATAAATAGTCAATTTAAGTTGTATAATTTTACAGCCTTCTGATAATGCTATGCAGGACTGAATGTTTTTGAATGTAGCGTTTACTACTACTCTTAAGTGTTAAGTTAAGAAGTTTATTTTCCCTTTACTTATGCTAAAAAACAAAAGACAGTAAAATAGAAGATCTATTCAAAGTCAAAGCATGAAAGTAATAAAGGCTGGAGGAATTTCACAAAAGATTAGGAGGGTAGTTCAATTGTCATGATTATGATTTTCATGAATAACCATTGGATTTGGTCTCTGCTTTTTAATCCTCAGATATGGATATGCTCCATATGGGTTTTTTAAGAAAATAGGCATCCCTGGACCCAGACCTTTGCCCTTTATTGGGACATTTTTGGAGTACAGAAAGGTGAGATACTTTGGTCAATTAGTACAGTGATCTCAGCTGACACTTTGATACCTTTGTCACTCATCTTCTATTTTATTTCTTAGGGCATTCACAATTTTGACACAGAATGCTTTCAGAAATATGGAAAGGTGTGGGGGTAAGTGTGAGCGCGAAATATATTGTACCATACTGTATGTTTCTCATGCATTGCTCCAAGGCTGTAACTGACTCGCCCTAATATTATCTATTGGATTATTATCTACAAGACTGTACGATGGCAGGCAGCCTTTACTGGCCATAGTGGACACAGCTATGATCAAAACAATCTTGGTTAAGGAGTGTTATTCTGTCTTCACTAACAGACGGGTAAGAACAATCCACTGTAGGAACAAGGTCACAAGTTAATACCTCAACACTACTGTAATCTGAGAAAATAATGTAGCAAGGCTTTGTGTGTGTGTGTGTGTGTGTGTGTGTGTGTGTGTGTGCGTGCGTGCGTGCGTGTGTGCATGCGTGTGTTTCTGGGGGTTAGGATCTGGGCCTAAATGGACCGTTGAGTGACGCTGTATCAATAGTAGAAGATGAGAAGTGGAAGAGAATTCGCAGTGTACTCTCTCCGTCATTCACCAGCGGACGCCTGAAAGAGGTTAAAGCACACTGCAGCTTCAACATATTTTAAATAAGAAATATGTACATGGTTCAAGAATGTTAACATGTATTGATTTTATATTTTTGAAATTTACTTTTGAGCAGATGTACACAATAATGTTGCAGCACTCAAGTAATCTAATCAAGAGTCTTCACACAAAAGTAGAGGCGGACAAAGTCATAGACGTTAAAGAGTGAGTAATGCTCTTGTTTGTGATGAAATTTGGGCACAGACTCAATTGTTTCATTGATTTTGTTATTTGTGTTGTTCAATAAGTAGGAAACATTTTTTATCACAAACGTTTGGTTGGTTTAACTTTTCTCTTATTCCTACATTCCTTTTTTCAGAGTATTTGGACCTTACAGTATGGATGTTGTGACCAGCACTGCCTTCAGTGTGGACATTGATTCCATCAACCATCCCTCTGATCCTTTTGTAGCAAACATTAAGAAAATGGTCAAGTTCAACTTATTAAATCCCTTTCTTCTACTTGTGGGTATGTCAAACATTGTGCTGTGTAAGGAAAATGTCCATCTTGTCTTCTTCAGTTACGTATTAACAATATATTTTCAATTTGTTTTCATTTCAGTTCTGTTTCCATTCTTGGGGCCAGTTCTTGATAAAATGGGGTTTTCATTCTTCCCTGCTGGAGTGTTGAATTTCTTCTTCAACTTTTTAAAGACAATCAAATCAGACCGGAATAAGAATGAGCACAAGGTAATATATACGGTGTATAGCTGCAATGGATTAGATGTTGGTTGTTGGCCAATTGTTTTTTAGATTTTGTGTTAATACCATTTCCCTTGAACACAAACTGGAAAATCTAAATGGGATTTCTAATTGTTTTTGTCTTGTAGACCCGAGTAGACTTCATGCAGTTGATGGTGGACTCTCAGATGTCTGAGAAGAACAAAGAGGATGAAAGCCCTGACAAAGGTAAAGAAAGGAACCCTATGGAGATCAAAAAGTTCATGGTTTTCATTGTAGTCGAGGCTGAAGGGTCAATTTCAGGATATCAAGGGTCACTTTTCATCGTTTTTAAGTTAAATATTTTCGTAATCTGTGTATTATTTATGATGTTTGAAGAAGATGATGAAGTCAAACAAAGGTTAAACAATGAGGTAGAAAAACGTGTGAAAAACTATGAGGACCGAGGAGGATACATGACGTGATATTTTGTGTCTTGAAGTTCCAGAACCTTTCCAAAAAACTATTCAAGCTTGTTTTAAAAAGCTCCAGAGCTTTTTTTCCACTACAGACACCATCTTTTTCCAGTTTTAAACTCAGAGACAAAGACTAATGACAACCCACTGAGTTCCACAACCATCCGTAAAGATATTTCAATCAGGAGAGATTTCATTCCAGATAGGTCAAGATTTATTGTACATATGCATAATATCAAATGTGCAGTCTTTGGAGATTAGACTAAAAAGGGTAGAAAACCAGACCCCGATGGAGTCTAGACACTGGTGGTGGTGTGAGGAGCCCAAAAACCAAACCGAGGAGCCGACGGTAGCGGCCTGCCGGGGGAGGAAGACCAGAGGTGGAAGGGGAGGAAGAGGGTTGTGCTCTTTGCATGAAATGACAACTCAGCAGCAGAGAGGAGACAGGTTTAAAAAAAGGGGTGTCATGCTGGGATATTATGAAATTCATGGCTGCTTCTGATTGGTTAAAAGAAAAGTGAACGCCTCTAACAGCTGTTCAGTTTAGAAGAGAGAAAAAAGTGATTAAGTTTAGAAGTCTTTACGCTGTGCTCCATGAGAAAGGTTCATACTGAGTAAGTTAAGGAATGAACGGCCAGTCCTAAGCTTATGCATTAGGAGCCTTTCCATCCCCCAAAGTTACGGACTGCAGTACCAGCTACATTATCGTGAGAGTGATACTGGTTTAATTGTGATGTGTTTGTGTTACAGGACTGACTGATCATGAGATCCTGTCTCAGGCCATGGTATTCATCTTTGCTGGCTACGAAACCAGTAGCACCACACTGGGATTTGTAGCCTACACCCTGGCGACCCACCCTCACATCCAAAAAACCCTGCAAGAGGAGATTGATAAAACCTTCCCAGAAAAGGTTGCAGTAATATAGTTTCTTTAACTGTAATTAATTTTGTTAATATCAGCAACTGATTATGTGTGACCAACTAAAACATACTTTTTACTCCAGGTTCGGCCGACCTATGAAGCCATGATGCAGATGGAACACCTGGACATGGTGATTAATGAGGCAATGAGACTCTACCCTGTTGCTAATCGATTAGAGAGGATCTCAAAGTCTTCTGTGGAAGTTAACGGTGTGACCATCCCTAAAGGAACTGCCGTAGTGATACCAGTTTACACTCTCCACCGGGATCCTGCTTTGTGGTCTGAGCCTGAGGCCTTCAAGCCTGAAAGGTACATTACTGGATTATTAACAGACTAACGTCAGATTATGTTAAATATTAGTCTTTTGGCTAATAGACTTTAAATGTTTTTTCAGGTTCAGCAAGGAGAACAAAGACAACATCGATCCATATGCCTTCCTACCCTTTGGAACGGGGCCAAGGAACTGTATTGGCATGCGATTTGCTCTCTTGATGATGAAGTTGGCCATAGTGGAGATCCTTCAGAACTTCAGCTTTGTCACGTGCAAGGAGACAAATGTGAGAAGACATTTCCAGTATTTATGGTCTGAAGAGAGTGTCTTTTTTTTTTTACCTGTTATTGGATGAGATCCGATTTGACCGTTGGTAGAGCTTCATTTGTGACACAGTTCTTCTTTTCATAGATTCCAATGGAGCTGGGAAGAGATCCATTTACCTCACCCAAGAATCCCATCAAACTGAAGCTGGAGCCCAGAGCAACCATTGCTGATCCTCTCTCAAGCTAACTATGATTGTCTTTAGCAACTAACTTTCTTTTTTCAAACTAATCTACAGCATATCACTTACAATTCAATTATTAATTCAATTCAATCATCAATCAATTATTAAAACTAATTAAAGAACACAATTTAAATAGACAGCATGATGTCTTAGATAACTTGCATCCTTTCAATAAGCTTTTCAGTAATATTTACTTTGCATTACACACTTCCAATAAGAACACTTTAAAGGTCAGCCAACAGCTTAGCTTGGTTCTACAAAACAAACCACTGCTGATGTTTTGGCCTTCTGATTCATTGATAGTTTAGTTTAGTTTTGACTGACATTTTTATTCATTCTGCATGATACTCGACAATTCATGGATGGCATTACAGCCATTACTAATATTCTCACAATCCCTTTTCTTTTTTATCTAATAAAAATGCTTAGATTTTATTTGGTCAGTGTGTGGTCTCACTGTTTTGTCGCCTTTTTGAAACGGGGGTTGACAATCCTTGGATCTAAGTTAGTTATCTGGCTGTATTTTTAGACAGACTGGTTGTCCTTAGTTAAAAAAATGTAATGGCTGTTGTGCAGTAGATGTTTTACTTTATACTTTTTCTACATTTACAGTAATAGGTAAATATTATTGCTACTCTTTACTCCTCTACAGTTTACTTGACAGCTATTAGCAGAACACCTCAGATCCTTTGCAAAAAAATACACTAATTTTTAAAAAAAAACATTTTGTTAGCAAATGAAAGGAAGACATTTCATATCACATAATTCTGTTTGAACGAGTTACACCCTCTGCTTTTGCTAACCTAAAAAACTTTTAGCAATTCTATTTCTTAATGTCCTTAGTACTGTAAATAAAGTACAAAGGGAAAGTACAAATATACAATACGTCCACCAATAACTACACTAGACCAATGCTGCTGACTGAGGAAAACACAATTTATTTTTCTCCTTATACCCAAATCAGTCAACATGTCAACATGGAGAATCACAACAAAACATGTCCCAGTTTTCTTACTAACTATTACAGTGGTGTACATAACACTGTTGGATCAGCAAACAACAAACAAACATAATGTACTGTATTCAGTACAGGTTACAATAACAGTAAAAGAAAGAAATCTGAAAAGAACAGAATATACAGTACAGAAAACATTATACTCTACTGCTGCATTTGTGTACTCCTTAAACCTGAATGGTGTGTCTGAGCAATTGTGTGTGAGCACCTGATGGCTGTGTTTCCCAGATTGGCTCATAGGTGGGGTAATATGACAGGCTGAACCTTGACTGAAATACGCCCACATCAGAGTCTCACATGTAAAAGGAGAGTTACCAGGTAGGCCTGGTGTGTACAGAGGTGAGATTGGTATAAAAGCTTGCATAATGTGATAACACTATTGTGGAAATCTTAACCTTTCAGCCGCGATGATCCTTTCACAAAAAATCTTATCCATCAGGTTTATGTTCTCTCTTTTCAGTATGCGGAGGCTGAAGAGGTAGTAGAGAGAGATAGAAGGAGATGTAAAGAACAAAGATTAGACTATTCAATGCCAACCCTCTCTCTAGGCCTATTTTATTTCACTGAATAGCTGGCCTAGTTTTAAATGTTAGGAGATTGCTTCAAGGGGCTGAATCCAACTATGACAAATTCTCCCATGTTATAAAACCAGCACTTCCTGCTTCACTATTTTAAATCATGATTTCCAATGTGGCAGAAAGTGTAATATTATAATGGCACACAAATTGGCATACATCAACTCCACTAAACCTTAGTTTATAAATGCATCAAACCGTAAAGTGTTAGTATTGTCCACTAAATCATACTAAATTAGATTGATCCACAAGCTGCACAAGTTAATATTTATATTAGACCATACACTAAACTAAACTGAAATCCTGCAAGACACTTTTGACATGATCACACAACCCAGACACGATGCAGCAGGCCACACAGCATTGACATTTGGCCACATTATTTACCACCATAATTAAGAAACCCGTATAATTTCCCATTTTACCATAGTTTCCCATTTTTGGGGGGATCAATATCTATCTATCGATCTATCTATCGATCTATCTATCTATCTATCTATCTATCTATCTATCTATCTATCTATCTATCTTTCTATCTATCTATCTATCTATCATTGGGTTGCAATCCTGTCATTTGGTCATTAGGGGGAGTTGATACACAGTGAGAGACGATGCAAGCCCTCTCCCCCACGAGGCGTTTTTAGGGATATTCTGAGAAATATCCTGTTCTATTTCGTTACAAAGTTTACGGATTGTCTGTGCAGGAGCATCATTTCCTATCATTTTTAATCGACATATTCTAGTATTACAAAATTCACAATGAGTGAGCACACATAGTCTTAACACTTAGAAGTTACTTAAATAAATAGTAAACATGCAACTATAGTGTACCAGCATTAGGCAAACTATGCAAACAATTGAGAAATTCACGCTGGGACACAGAATCATAGACAGAAATCAACACTGGACGTCCCAAACAAAGAGGTTTATCCCACAACCCCGGGAGCGCCCTAATCCCCGCCTCTAACAATAATCCCGTCATCTATTGGTCAGATTGTTGCACTACGCTCCTTTGATTGGCTGGCGGCCTGTTCACTGAACGTCTGTTGTTTGGACTCGCCTCAGAGCGAGAGCGCCTGTGACAGTGGACGGCTTTGATTCATGCTGTGGTGGAGCCTTGTTGGATTTGGAGAACAATTAATGCGGCCAGGATAGAGCGCATGAAGGTATGTTTGCTCGGAAGGTTGTGGGAATATTTTCTACATGGCTTCCGAAAATTAAGCCTCCAATTTGAACGGGCTTTTTTAAAAGTAAGAATGCAATTTCGTACAAGTCCACAGACAGGTTTCTGACCCAGCCTGTTATTTGCTCGTTCTGGTTAGCCTAGCTAAGTGAAACTTTACATCCGCAAACTCGGTAGGATTGTGTGGTCAATAATAATGCTAAAATAATATGTAGGCTATCAGATAGGAGTAACTATCGCTGAGAACCAGGGGTCTTATGTTGATGTTGAGTTCATTTTCTGGCTAATGGGTGGTGAGTACTTCAGTAATGTTGATGCAATATTGATTTTAACATTATCACTTCAGGAAATCTATATTGGTAATGGCTTAGTTGGTGTTTTTGTGATGTTTGTGACACTCCGCAATGAAGTGAATGTTGCCTGCACGGAAAATAATGATGGCAGTCCCTTGTGTCAGACAAAGGCCCAGGACGGCAGGTGGATCCTCTGCTGTTCCTGAGCAACCGCTGCGGTTATTTATTGCTTTGAACACACTGAGCAGCCTGTCCGGACATTGAACACATTAGGTCCTTCCTGGTTACTGAGCCAGGATGAGGAAAGTTTGACCCAGAACTGCAGTCTGAATGCACACAAGCATGCATGCTTTTTTGACACTCACCACAGACTAGTGTTTTCCATTTGGTTGTAATGCTGTTCCATATTATAGATTTGTAAATCTGGCTTGATGACCATTTGCTGGTTTGCATGAATGTGCCATCTCATGACAAGACTGTAAGATATAGGCCGGTTTATGAGCTCATCACATATCAAAACAACACAAGCAACACTGTCATTTGAAACCTTGCGGGCTACAGAGTGGGATTCACTGATTTACTCTTGAGTGATGCTTCCCATGGTGTGGGCATTCCTGGAATGTTGGAATGATTTTCCATGGATGCTGATTTACAGATATCGGGTGACACACTTAGAGGATTGACAGCCAACAGCTCAAACACGCACTAATATCTAAACTAACTTAATTGTGTGTGTGTGTGTTTGTGTGTGTGTGTGTGTGGGTGTGTGGATGTGTGTACAAGTTAGATGCCACACACACTTTGTTGCTTTGCTTTGAATGTGTGGTGCGCCACAGAATGCACTGAAGAATGTGGAGGCTTCAGCAAGAAAGTAAACAGTAGCTACACTTGAGATTCAACCTTTGCTGAGGAGAGGAAAGGTTTCTTTAAAGTGAAGATGAGGACAGTTGCTTTCACTTGTGATACAGATGCGTGACAAATGACAAAAAACAACAACAAAAGAGTGGAATAATATAACAAATGGAGATGCTTCCATACATGGCATGAGGGATTACTGAATGGTTTGACGAGCATCACCAGAGGAACAATCCTCCACTGGAGTGGTTCTGGCAGCCCAACTCCTTCCATTCTAAGACACTTTAATGTAATTTCTGTTTTCTTAGTACGTGTTATACAGCAAATAAACATACTACATACTGTGACCCTGGGCTAAGCTTGTTACTAGATGTCAGTTAATTTATAAATGTTGTGTGTGAGAGAGAAGAAGGTGAGGTGTAAGAGTCTGGCTGATCACTACTGTTATCTAACATCCCAAATTGCGTGTACCTTGTCAAACATGATTAACACTCTGATGAGCAGTCGTGCCATTATAAGGCATAATAATAATAATAATATTCTGAAAGTGACTTCACCCAAGACGAAGTCAACCGTGTTTTGTCTTTCTCTTGATTTTAAGGATGATGTCAGCTGTGTAAAGTGTGTTATGTCTGAATCCAATGACTATGTCCTATGACTACGGACCTAACTAATGAATCACAGGGTACGGTGGACGGGGTGTGGGCGGGATGGCTAATACCTTAAAAGTGTGTGCCAAATAAGATGTTTTAAACATTGGCCTAACGTCGTTGGTGTTTGGAGCACATTGAATCTTTGCAGCGGGGAGGGAATGGAGCAGACAACTGTCCTCAGTCTCTTAGCAACTTACCATGCAAATATGCTAATTACTTCCTGTTTACAACCCTGAGCACAACCCAGTGAGGCCACAGATGGGACCTCAAGTCCCAACTTATCACTCACTGACTAAAGGCACTCGGACAAGCCACTACTGGGCTAAGTGCTATGCTACACATAAATCCATGTACACCCAGAAGCATTTTTCTTTCTCGGGTCTGTGTAGATCATTTAGATTGCGTTTTATGTTAAATTGCTTCTTTTATTTAATAAAACTAACCAGAAAGAAAATACATTTCTCTCATTCTGTCTCACTCCCTCTGTCTATTCAGGATGAGAAGATGAACGTGGAGGCTCTGAGCAGAGCAGAGCTGCTGACTCTCCTCAGTGTCCTGGAGGGAGAGCTGGAGGCCCAGGATGTGGTCATACATGCCCTTAGGGTGAGTTGGCCTCTACATCTGATACACACAAATCCCCCTGTTGACTCCGTTATACACATTGCAGAGCATCTTACATACATATAGCAGCATAATTACATAGTGTGCATATATAGTGATAACTAAAATGAAATAGTACTATAGCCCCTGTAGCAACCATAAAAAAACATGCTCTTTTGACTGTCTGACACACCAAAATGAACCTGTTTCAGTATTACACCCCTTAAAAGAATGTGAGCTAGCAGGGAGGGTTTGTGTAAACAGGAAACTTAGGAAGCAGAGCTAGTAAAGACAATGGCGCAGGAGTCCTGGTGCTTTCCCAGGCCTTTTATTCCACCAGAGCACCAACGTTATTCCTTGTCAGACCAGTTGAAGTCTGTGTTTCTTATTTTCACCTTTTTCTTTCAATTCAGGCACTATTAAAACCTGAATATGTCCACGTTGTGTCTAGACCCAGTTCAGACAGACTGCAGTGCATACCTGGGTCATGTCAAATATGTCTTGAGAAGCTATTTGTGCTCGCATTTATTTTAATTTGGGAAACTCCTGTTGCTGCGGAAACTAAATTTGCCCTCGGCCAAAGAGAGAGACTTTGGTGGCTGTTTGGCACTTTGCCTTGGGTACATGCCTCAAACCCTTGTGAGAGTTGTTTGGCCCTGGCACATCAGCTGTATCCGACTGTGTTGTGAAAGTTAAACAGACTACGGCGATGACCAGGTAGTCTGTCAAGGCAGTCGGAGAAGAATTTGCATTAATGCTGTGCTAAATATGTAAACACTGGCATCTCCGGCATCTTCTGAATGTTTTGACGTACAAATGTCCACTGGGACAGCTTAAAGTGCACATTGTGAACAGCGCATCAGACATTATGCAAAAAAAATCCTTAGAAAATCCTTTTTTGTTTTGTGCAGCTCATTCATTCATATTCAAGTGAAAGAGCATAGCCTTCCTTCAGGCACAATGCTTTGCAGTGTTTGATTCTAGTCTGATTGGCTCTCTCCGTGCCCCTGGCTGCTTCTCACACTCATGACCGCGGCAGCTGCTCCATGCTTGGATGAAGCTGCTTAGGCTCTGAATGCTTGACTCATTGTCTGAAATGTGATTGAGGTTGTGACGAGGACAAATAACAGCCATGACTATCTTGTTCTACTGAACAGGCCTTAACAGTGAATTTTATCTAACGAGAAAGTGAGGCTGAAATCATGAGAGAATTTTAGTGCTAGGGCCTGATGGGAAGCATCAGAAGAATCTAACCGCACAAGCTCAGATGGCATCTTAAATGGCAGTAACTGTCAAACTCTGTATCAGGTTAAGGTTTATTGGCAAAGCAAGTCACACTTACAAGAAGTTTGCCTTGGCAGTCCACATCTGACGCAGGCAGGGTTTGCCCCTGAACTCAACGCACACGTGCACAGTCATTTCCCTTAGGACAATTGTACAGTCGCCTTGCTGTCTCGTCTGTACTTATTCTTCTTTCCATATCTCTTAACTGCTTTTTTTCTCCTCTCCTTCCTTTCATCCTTCTCTCTTCCTTACACACAGCCCCATTACGGGGGGTCTTTCATGTTTGACCATGACCCATGTCCTATCTGCCCACTCACTCACACACAGTTAGAGGCTGCAGTGTTTATTGTGGGGAGGATGTACAGATTTGTAGGCTCAAGTCACTGACTTCCCTTGTTCTCACCGGGGGCCTGTACACCAGTTTTACTGACTGGCCAGAGTTAGGGCAGATTGTGTGTAGACATGTGGCTGCAGAAGAGAGTGCTAGGGGTTGATGGCAGGCTAACATGTCCGATATTGAGTGTCTGTGCTTTTCATTGATTTGGCACCCAGGAAGTCTGTTTATACTGTCTGTCTTTCTCTGTCTTTGTCATTTTCCCACGGTGATGTTTCCTTAGATCTTCTCATGCCTCAGTGTTTTTCTCTAACTAGCTGCCAGTTAACAATAACCAAACTCAGTGAGTGTGAACATTATTTGGTTGTATGTGAGGACAGTTGCGAAAGGCAGAGGGGGCTCACAAATCCTCACCACTCTTTTCCAACTACAAATATTTTCTCCTCTCAGCAGCAAGTACTTAGGATGCCTGAAGATTGCTCGGGACAACCGTATTCAGGCACTTTTTTAACCCTTCCTTCACCTGAAACTCCTGAAAAGTTGGAACTGGATCCGGGTTTGCTCATTTATGAGATTGCGTCACCTTTGGGACTTGTCTCTACAGATTCCTGATTGTTTTTAGTTCTCGTCACTAAGGAGACAGATGAGCAGTTTTACTAGAGGGAACATTGCTGAGAACATGACACCACAAACAGGACCTGCATTCCAACAGGAGTGGCATATCTTGGGAGTTGTTAATTGCCTGCATCCATACGGGAACTAATGTGCTATTATTTCTATTCTCTCTCAGGCATACATGGCATAAATCCAGCATAGAGCAAGTTCTCATTAGCTCAAAGGAATGCCAGTTAAAGACAGGAAACCAGAACTGCACCTGCCCTTTAAATACTCAATGAGGGAGCTCTAAAGTCAGTCCTTCTCGATTGTTGTTGCACTGTTTTCAAGACCCAAGTACACACAAGTGAACCCAGTTGAAAACAAACTTAAGACACTGTGATATTGAAATATGTTTCTGGTATGCTTCAATTTGTTGTTAAAGACTTGGTGGTCTTGAGTACCTGTGGCTGTGAAACAAATATTGCCACTTGACAATGGATTGAACCATTTTTTTAGTTAGTGTGGTTACAATGTTGCAGTCATAGTCAGCAGGGCCAGTTTTGTTTTCCATATGATGTCATGTGCTGTAATCCTAAAATGCTTTGTCTATTTTTGCAGGCTGATGGGTTTTCCTGAGTCCATACAACAATAGGGCCTGGCTAGAGGGTGCTGTTCAGATAAGATTGTATATCACTGCCCAATTTGGACATGTTGTCAGGATTGGTAAGGGGGGACAAAGCAGAAAGGAGGGACATGCACAGAGGGTGCCCTTTAAAAGTAAAGTAATACCTAATATAACACTCTAATGCACACTGGTCTATGATGTCAGTGAAGTGCTTCCATGTCAACAGCCTCAGCCTTAGGCCTGAGAAAGTAAAGCTCCTTGGCCTGAAAATGCTGAGATGACATCAAAATACCTGTTACTTGGTTCGTTGCTTTTATCGTTAAAAACAGAAAACAAACAGAAACACACACCTACACACAGCACATCACACGCAGAATTCACAGTTCTCCTTAGGATGCCTTTTTTATAGTAGCCTCTCTTATCCCTAGACCCAGCTCGTAACTATAAGACCATATCTGTAATGGTAACGAGCTCCACCCTTCGCTGCTATTTGCACTGAACAGGAAAGCATTTGCCTGCTACAAATAGAATAGTGATTTGGGAGGTCAGTCTGAGATAAGACCAATCTCTGCTTTCTAAATGCTGTCTGTTCTTGTGTTGGCATCAGTGAAATATTTTAGTTTAATATATGCCTGTTTCAAGAAATACCGGAACACTTCCTAGTTCCATGAATGATATGATATGTTTCTCCCAATGTGTTGCCTGACCAAAGGGTGAGAGCACCAGCTCCCATGTTTCATTACAATGATGATGGCTGATGCAGTTAAACATTACTTGGAAGTGGTCTCATTGCACGTCCCATAAAGTGAAGTGAGGTTTTGTTTAGCTTTGTGCCATCTGTGGTTAATGGGTGGGTGGGAGGTGTGGAGGATACAGCTTAAGTCTTAAGCACACACCGTAGCCTACACTTCAAAAAGCCTACTCAAAATGTCAGTCCTCGCTGTGTTCTCTGCACCATTTGCATGCATGAGAGACAAAGTTTTGGTTTTGTTTTAAAGACTCATCGGCTTGCTTTGCACATAATGTAAACCCATCTTTTGAAAGTACACATTTACATTTTTTTTTTTTTTTTTAAACGAAGCGTGCAGTGATATAAATTATGCTGAACGTGTGCAAACGGCTCATACTCACTGGTTATATATTTTCAATACTGATTAACCTTAGGGGACATTTTGTACGATCAGTGAGTTCTCAGTAAATGCAGATGAGGGCCCAAAGCAGGCACTGTATCACCAGTACAACGGTACTCCGTGTGATAATGTCACGTAATGAGAGTGAATGTTTATCCGAAGATTTGTCAGGAAATGTGCAGTAGGCCATTTGTACATTTTTATCAGGGGGGACGGAGCTGGTTAGTTTTGGTCACCAGTGACCAGCGTACCGCCCCATGAACTACTCTTTTGGTCCTGTATTTTTTAGTACCACCGCAATTTTGTGTTCCTCCCAAGACAAAACGACATACTATTATCCTGTCAAAGTGTTATGTATCGAACGGTTATGTTGACCTTATAAGTGGCTAGTTGGCTAGTCAAAAGCCCCCAGCACCAAACTGTCACAACAAAGTCTTTTTCCAGTGCTCAACCAAACTATGTATACTGTTGGGCATGTTTGTGATTAGTTAGTTTGTAGTTGATTAGTTCTCATGGTATTTCTTGACATTTTCTCAACTCTGACCTTTAGAGAAAGATTTACTCAGTTCAAACATGGTTGGTCTGTCAAGCATGTCCTAACTCAAGATGATACATTACTAAATGTAATCTTATGAGGACTTGATTGACTTCAAGCATGAGCTTTGTTATTTATTTGTAGCCACTGTCTCACTTTCCCATTTTTTCATTTGCTACAAGTTTCTCCAGATGACTGTTCTGTAATTTCCTAATGCTTTTATGACCTGCACCAACAAAATGGATCAGAGAGGCCTTTGTGTCTGATTGAGTTTGCAGCCTCACAGCTTTGTTAAATCAGATGTGACAGCCAGTGGATTGATACCTCTAACCTGCCAAGGTCAGCACAACTGACAAGTGGTCCATTGACTATATGTCCTTCTTTGTTATTATGTAGAGCAAAGTAGTTGTCCTCTCCCCGGGAGAAAAACTGCACTTCTAATGTCTCACGTCTTCGCCCGAGAAAACGCTGAAGCCAGAGACATAAATCTGAACAGAATCCAACACTAGAGCGTCTGCAGCTGAACTGCTGTCTTCTTTTATTAGCCTGTCTCCTTTTCTGCTCTCTACTTTCTACAACTAACAAGAACCTGACACTATGCTTCTCTTTGACTGCAAGAGTCTCGACAAATAAAG
Source organism: Etheostoma cragini (assembly GCF_013103735.1). NCBI lineage: Eukaryota > Metazoa > Chordata > Actinopteri > Perciformes > Percidae > Etheostoma > Etheostoma cragini. The sequence goes on from NC_048413.1 coordinate 12,930,505, forward strand.
TTGTTTTCATGGTTTAAAATAACGATGTAGAACTCAAAGACAACCTCATACACAATTATTTTGCTGTTTAAGAAAGGTAAAAGGCTCGAGCATTCTAGCAGGTTATGTGTCCAACTGATCTTCTGAAGAGTAGAATAATTCACCAGGATTGCATACCTTTCCCATAACCCCCTCTGCAAAGCTTCTGGATTTAAGATGTTACACTGGAGACAGACAGTAATGCCGGAAGAAACTTATGCAGCACGTTGTGCAAACACATGCCAGCTGCATGCTCATGCACATGCATATAGGCTCCACATGTGCATGCACATGTATTCATCCTCATTTTGATAGTAATTCCATTGTTTCATGCACAGTATAAATTAGATTAAGGGCTGAACTGTACATTTGTAACAGGATATATGCACCAAATACCATTCAGAGCTGCTGGCTTCATTGTGTGTCAATCATTACACAGGCTTTTAAGGAAACACTATTCCTTGGCTCTTTTAAGCTCTCACAAGGGCAGGATTGTGCCCTAAGGCTTTAGGTAACTAAAGATGAACTGACTGACAGAGAAGATTTCCCGGTGAAAAGCATCAGGTTGTCTTTCACACCTTGCTACAGCTGCAGGAATGCATTAGAGCAGGGCTCTTCAACGGGGGGTCCGGAGCCCCTAGGGGGTCCTCACAATCAAAGCAGGAGGGCCTCCAAATGATTGTTTTGTGTTATTACATTTTTTCAAAATAAAAAGTCCCAACAGGAATCCGACATATTATTAGCAAATATAAATCCCCACTGATGATAGGGTTAGTGCCTATAGGTAAGGTCGTCACTAAGGCCATACACATTGCCACATGTATGATTAACATGAAAATATGATTTATAAAATCATGCCAGCAATCATAAGGCCACTTAATAGCTTAGTATTCAATGCAAAAAAGTCTTTAGGCTTCCCTACATGTCATTGTAGGCCCAGTTTAATATGCAAATTGTTTTTTTTACAATATATGTAGTAGGGCGTCCTTGTGCCAGCTCTCTTTCAGTTAAGGGGTCCTTTTCTTACTAAAAGTTGTTGAAGACCCCTGCATTAGTGGATAAAAGCTGTTAAAGAAGGTGATGCTCAACCAAACTGTAGCACACTGCTTTCAACAGCTGGCACATTGCATGGATTTTTTTTTTTATACAAACTGTACACGTACATAGTTTGATGCAAAATCAAACAAGTATTGATTATGAAATGATAGCATGTGAAATAATAGCATGTGATATATTCTGAGCTGTAATGATATTTGTCACCAGTACTTAGGCAGAAATGAGAACTTTGAAGAGAGGGTTTGCTTGTTGCGCCCTCTCATAAAGGAAAGCACACTCTGTCATTATGATCAGTACTATCCAGAGAAAACCATGGGAGACCAGGCTCGGCTAGGCTAGGACTTCAACCACACACAAACACACACACCCACACACTCACACACACACACACACACACACACACACACACTCCAATCTCAGTCTGTACCTTAATGTTCTGTTTAAATGGTTATTTAACTCAATAGCTGCAGTTGTTTTTCGCCAGCTAGATGATGAAGCTTTACAGCTTCATTTCAAAGCCCAGCCAGAAAACACATGCGTACAGCCACAGGTAAACCTACACACACAATGCCGTACATACATTTACAATTATGTAACAAAAGAGGAAAAAGAGACACAGGCTTACTACGGACACACTTATACCCACTCTCACACATTGAAGCCTTCTGGGTCAGCCATGGAGACAATGCGGGAGACTGAAGGCATTGAGACAGTGTCTTGTAATCTCTTCACTGAGGGTCACTCACATTCTTTTTTCAGCACAAGAAAGAGCCTCAAATATAGCATCCTCTTTACTGATGCCTTCTGTGTGTGTATTTGTGCTGCTTCAGTCTGAGAGCGTGTGAGAAAATGGCTCAAGTAGAGAGAGGCTTTTTCCGAGTAATGATGATGAACAGACAGAGGAATGCAGTGCCATGCGTGTTTGGGCAGGGAGGTGAAGGGGGCCAGAGGACTGGGGTGTCTGATGAGGACTGCACTGGGAGACTGCAACTGGTGTCCTGAAGGCACGTGGAGTGAACTCTGTGGCTTGTGCTTACAGCACTGATCCTGCATGCCTCCAGAACTCAAAACCTACTCACTGTTTGTAGTTAATGAGACCTCCTGATGATCTAGCATGGTGACCTGGAGTAAGGTCAAGAAGGCCCAATTCAAGTTGTCATTCCAGCCTGTTTCTCTGTCAAACAATCATGAGTAGTTAATGGTAAAGGGAAACTAGGTAAATTGCATGCATTATCCATCACAAATTTATTTCACCCATAACACGTGTGCTAGGTATTGGTTTAATCTAACCTCTTCATTAAAAACACCTCTGTGTTTGTGTGTGTGTGTGTGTGTGTGTGTGCTTTCATGACCCGGTCCTTCACCCCAGCATCCCTGGGGAGGAGTTAACATCTGCCTCTGGTGGGGGTTGGACAGCCGCGCCTCACCTCTTTGTGTTTGGGTTGAGGTTAAAGACCATCTGCTTGTGCTCACACTGACAAGAACATCACTCCACACGGATTTCCTGCACGCAGGGACACACACTTTCTTCAGAGTTCAATGGTCATATGATACATAAAGTTATTACCTAAAAGTCAATCCAAATTCATACAGAATGTTTTTGATGAGGTACTTTGTGCTTTCCTTGGCACTGACAGTTGGGGCCTTATTTGATCTTAACACATTTTTCCTGTTCTGCAGTGTGGAAAGGAGCTGTCATCCTATCAAAGACATACACTGCTCTTGGCTAGATTGGATCCAGCAAATGCTGCTAATGGTAACATTACATGTGTGCTATGTGTTTGTGTCTGTCTAGGCTCAGCACAGAGATGCTTTCGTCCAGGAGCGTTATGGCCAGTACGACCTTAGTGATCCATTCCTGGCGCTGCAACGGGACAGCGAGTCCGCGGAGCGCCAGAACACGCTCACCCAACCTCACACACACCTGCAAGGCCGGGCGGTGGGCCCAAACCCTCTGGCTGTGCTTAAACTGGTCATGGCTCACTGCAAAAAGATGCAGGAGAGGATGATGGGGCAGCTGGCTGCCGCGGAGAGCAGACACAGGAGGGTAAGTAATACAGTCGTGAACACACACCCTCACACATCCAGGGAGTTGTACAGCATATCTTCATTGCAGATATGCCGCAAACAGCCAAGTAACCAGCCAGTGTCCCACTGGGGCTCACACTTGTACAATAGGCTTGTTGAGTGTCTGCGAATGGATGCGCTTATCTATTTCTCTTCATGTTTCTCTTATAGACTAGGCTTGGGCGACTGAGGCAGACAGTAGCCACACCCAGGGCTTTATCACAGCAGAGCTCATAAACATTTATCTCTCTACTGTAAAGAGTGAACTTTTAGAGAGTTTATGGAACTGACAAAACCTAATATAAAAGGAGAGGTTCTACTATGCATGTTGATTAGTGGCAATACTGTGTGAGTCAGGACACCTCCTATAAGAGAAATAAATCAGAAGAGGTAATTTCCTTGTTTGAGAATGATGTCAAATTCATGCACTGAATCCTGCAACAAATTTGTCTGGAATTTGTCTTCATGTCATGTAATCTAATTCTTGGATTGCTCGATAGATGATTGCTGATCTGGAGGAGGAGAAACGACGGCGTGCTGAGGAGTCTGCGCAGAGTGATGATTTCACCTTCATGCTGCAGACCCAAAAAGACAAACTGCTGCAACAGGTATGACTGACATAGATTAAAGATAAAAGGGAAAAAATACAAAGTTGGTGTGTGTGTGTGTGTGTGTGTGTGTGTGTGTGTGTGTGTGTGTGTGTGTGTGTGTGTGTGTGTGTGTGTGTGTGTGTGTGTGTGTGTGTGTGTGTGTGTGTGTGTGTGGTAAAGTCCTAGCAAAACTCACAATTCTCACTTGCTGACAGGGGAGCACATCTAGTGAAAGAGACTCTACTTCTTCCTCCTCTCTCCCTCTGCTCGTCGTCTCTCCCTCGCCTCTCCTCTGCCTGCACGCTGGCCTTCATCAGATAGGCAGCTGGGATTTAAAACCAAGTGACTGAGAATGGAAGCATCAGTGCAGTTACATTGTGTAACTCAGTAGGGTGGAGGGCTTGGCCTGTTAAAATACAGACACACACACAGAAACCCATATGCACAAGCACAGGGCTGTTCCATAGGAAACAGAGGAGGAAGAAGCCATTGTTTAGTTGTCCAGCAGCCATGTGGCTTTATGGCCCCAGGAAACCTGAGATAATGGATGTCCATGTCTAATGCAAGGTCAGCTTGCAGCACACACACTGTGAGCACACAATCAACCACTGTACAAACTTTTTACAAGGGCCTTACGTAAGACGGGGTTCCTGAGTGTCTTCCTGTGTTTTTTTTGTACACCAATCATAATACTAGATTGTATTTAATCACCTTCCATTTCCTACTATTACTAATCAAAACTTTTAAGCCATCCAATCACTTTCTAATGACCTCATAGCAAATTGAACTTTCCATAAACATGCCTTTCAAGCAACATGTTATTATATTTAACAAGGAACAATTCTGAACAGCGGCCTCTTTCTCTCCCTCTTCTGACTCTGAAACAACACTATTATCTTTCGTTTACTTTCCTAATTCTGTATGATTCAAGTGGACCTAATTTACCTTGTAATGGGTTTAGTCCAAAATACCTATTTATATGTCTTACCCCAAAAAGTACTTTTTGGGTAAGAAAATTGTATTTTCAAAAAAGGGGCAAGTTTTTCATCCTGTTTTGGCTCAAACGTAACAAAGCAGTGCTCTTTTGCCACCTTGTGGTCAAATGTGTAAATGCTGCCTCGCCCTGACTCTTGAATCTCACTCCCTCTCTCTCTAGTTGGAAGTGGAGCGTGCAACAGTGCGGAAGCTAGAGAAGGAACAAGGACAGGCAGTGAGCCAGGTAGAGGAGTCACTGTCCCAGCAGCAGCAGCTCTCCTCAAACCTGACTCTGGAGCTCCAGAAAGCCAGCAGCCAGGCTCAGGAGGAGGCTCACAGGGTCTCTCACCTCCGCACCTTGCTCCAAGAGGAGACCAACGCCCTGGAGAAGCTCCGGGGGGTTCTTGAAGAGAAGAATAGCAGGGCAGCCCAGCTAGAGGCCAGGTCTGAGAGGCAGCTGGCTGAGTTTGACACAGAACGAGAGCAGATGAAAGCCAGGATTAGGAAAGAGGAGGAGAGGAGTAGGGAGCTGGAGAGACAGCTGGAGGAGCTGAGGAAGAGGTTGGCTGAAACTGGAAGAGGCAAAGAAGAGGGAAAGGAGGCTGTGACAGAGGTGACAGACTCGCTTTCCAAACTGATGGTGGTGTCCACCTCTGTTCAGAAAGAGCCGGATGGAAAAATCACTATCGCTCCTAAATCCTTCTCCCTGTCAAAGGTCAATGGCCATTACACTCATAAAGAGACGGAACCGACACAGGAGGGCAGAGGAGCGGAAAACGGAGGGGTGGTAGAGAATGGGGGAGGAGCACTTTTGCATTCACCTCTTCATCCACATCCTCACACTCACTCTCCCTCTAGCACAGCCTCCTCTTCCCTCTCCTCTTCCCCCATTTCGTCCCCGGTCCTTGCGAAGCGTCTTGGCAGCCCAGGCTTCCATCAATCTTCCTACCAGGCTGGTGTCAACCAGCGATTCCAGGCTGCTAGGCACAAGTTCCAGAGCCAGGCCGAGCTTGAGCAGCAGCAGCATGGTGGCCCTCTTTCGCCCAGAGACCTCTCCCCCACCACCTCTTCCATCCCTCCCCCACTAGAGCACAGCTCGGCAAAGCAGCTGGCCCGCAACACTGTCACTCAGGTTCTGTCCCGCTTCACCAGCCAGCAGTCAGGCGTTAAGCTGGCGCCAATTAGCAGCTCGCCATTTGGTACAGACTACCGCAATATAGCCGCAACTCCTCCTGGGGGTAGGTCGCCTTCCTCGGGGCCTCTATCTCCGGGCATCCGCTCCCCCCTCACTCCTCGCTCCGACAGGACCCAGCATCCTTCGATCCCTCACAAGAAGCCAGGCATGAGTCCTACTCCGGGCTCCCCAAGTCACTCTGCTCGGACCAGCCTGTTTCCAGAGCTGACAGGTAACTGTGGACACAGCAACAGTGGGCTGGAAGGGGCCAATGAGCCAGACCTGGTTTTATCTTCTAGCAGTTAACGGCCGGATCGTAATGGGTCACGTCCTAATCAACAGCTAATGTCATATTCATCTTTGCCAGCCTTTAATTCACACTTGGTAACACTCATAATCAGTAATATAGACACTTTAATTTAAGAGTTTGTTACACCCCTACCTCTATACCACAACCTGAAATCTGAAAATAACTATTTGAAATAAAATATAGAATATTATGATTTCTTTTTTATTAGATTTAATATTTCTATTAATGTTCCTGTTTGTATTGCTTTATATAGATTTTTTGTAAATTGGAAGTTTTAGAATGAAAATATTGATCTTTTGTTTTTCCACTTTAACCTGATGTTTAGGGTGTTTAGATATCATACATAATATATATAGACCACGCTAAACCTGGTTTTGAAGAAAGAAATGTTAACGAGATTTCATTGTACAACACTAATTTTTTTCCCCTTCATGCTTAAATAGCAAGTCCTGTTAGTGTCAAAAAGAAGACTTTAGTCAGAGGCAACACTGTATAGCAAGTAGAAGGGCTAAATATAATATATCAATGTATAGCAAAGCTATCATTTCTCAATATAGTAGTGGGTATTGTTTTTCCCCAATAAATCCTTATGCAATTCATGTTGATATCCATGGAAACACTATCATACTGTAATAGTTTAAGGTGAATTCCCAGTTGATTCTCTATGAAGGAACATCACATGCACCATATCGACACCTACATGCATGTGCTTTTTTTTCTTATTACACTTGTCATGACACTGAATCTTGTCTTGAAAAAGGAGAGCACACTTTGTACTACATTACTGCAAGATACTGTATATCTATGATTTTGTTTTCTATGCAGGGAAAGTTAATTTCTGCTTTACCCGATGTCATGATTAGGTTTTAACGTCATCCCTTCAATGAACATAATGGGGACTAAAGGTCAGAATCTTGCTACTGTAACTGTTTCTATAGTATGTCAAATTATTGACATGGTATTATGTCATGTCCTAACAGTGCTACATGTTTGTTTTAAGTTTACTGTGTTTTGTTTTCTGGCTTTAAAATCAAGAATTGATTGAAACTGTTTCAGCCAATCAATTTAAATCTGTAGATATATACAGTTTTCCTGCGAGGGGCGACATCCATCAGCTGTCTCGGGTAACTACGCATATCATGAACACCTGCAACATATAGCGCTGTTTTCAATAAATTGCCCATGCCTTAACGCTCACCGTTTCAAAGTGTTTCTGTTAAAACAGCTGGCAATCTTCTACGTCTTGAGTAATAGGCTATGTGAAATATCAATCCAGCCAAGATGTTCAGTCCATTTATTTGTACAACAGAATGGGGCAGTACAGTCTTGAACTTTATAACTGATCGGCACACAGTTGTAGCATAGTGTGAGGGTTGATTACAGAACATTGTATAGCTAACAAGTAACTGATCCAGAGTGAGCCTACGTAGACATTATGTAACACACAGTACGATACGGCCTTACAGAAGTCATGTATAGTATACAGTATATAATCTTGCCTTACAGTGCATGACAACTGCTTTGCGTTCACTTGGCATTGACCAATACATTGTTTGTTACACTTAAGAATAGTTCAGTGCAATATCCTAAGACTCCAACATAAACCAGCATATTAAAATAGAAATTTGCATACATGGGTGGGGTGATGGAGTTCTTTACCATAGGAAAGAGATTTTGGCAAATAAATCTTGGTTAATGAGTATTTTTCTCTCAGCAATTAAGCTGGTGTTGCCAAAGTAACAGAACAGAGAATGCATTATTGATGCAACAGCCTAGAAGTTGATTTATCTTAATTCTGTCATCATTGCTTGCATGGATGGAGACTTACATCAGTGGAGCACAGCAGAAAACGAGCTAACACTCTCTCAGCCCTGACAAACACACAGGTCAACAGTGCAGGGACAGAGCTATGCTGAGGACTACGCCACTCCTAAATGTTAATGGCAGGTAGTTGTTTCTATGTTGCCAGATTTTAATGATGCAGATTCCAACATACATGACACCCAAAAAACTCACAAAATTCGTATTTCCCTGTTCAAAATCAAACCCTGATAAGTGATGTGTGCTTCATTTCTCTCATCAGCTGCCTTGTGTGGTGCTGGTTCTGTCTGTGTGCTGAGATCTCTCTTGTGACATGATCACAGTTCTCCATCAGTTTGACTAATGTAAAATATTGTAACTTTTGACACCTGAATCTTGGGAGGTCTGTGATTACTTATACAGCCAAAGGAAGATTAACTTCTTTAATGAAGCAGTCCTGAGCACAGCCTTGCACGCTGACCCAACACAACTTTTTCACAACACACACGCGGAAGTAACCACTTTCTCCAAAAACGATTATCTCCATAACCACAGCTTTCCCACAGCAGACGAAAATCTGTGCCTAATAGTCTGCAAATCTTCAGTTATACTTTTTCTTTTTGTGTTTTTTTTTTTTTTCAATTATTCCTTACCCCACACTGTATAGTTTTGCTTTGGTTAGTCCTTGCGCATGTTTAGGCAGGTTGTGGGTCCAGTGGAGCGTGCATCTCCATGGTAAGTGCCTGAACTTCGACTAGGCATTCTGCATTTCCTTGCCAATTTTGTAACTAAGGATCTTATTCCAGTCGATTTTAGTGCGTGTGACAGGCAGCTGGCGACGCAGGGCCTTAAAGGTGGTGTCAGACATGGTCTGGTAGTTCTCACTGATTGCAGTCTGAGGGCAAAAATGAAAGGGAAACAAATAAGTATAATATTTTTAGATTTTTTATTTCAAAATGCAAATTTAAATTTTTAAATTAAAAAAAAGTATATCAAACGACTAGTCAGTAAAAAGTAGCTTACCTGGTAGTCATTTTCGGCATTCTCTATAATGTCAACAAATTCCTTGGCTGTCTGGCTTTCATTCTGTTTCAAACACAGATACGATCATCAACTTTTATACTACCGAATGAAATGGATAGATAGATAGATAGATAGATAGATAGATATATAGATATAGATATATATATAGAGATATATATATAGAGAGAGAGAGTATCAAACTTGTAAGCAGCATAAGGTTGAAACCACTGCTGAAAGACACAAATGCTTAGGTGTTACATTTTTTACTTACAGTCACTGGTATTGACTCCTCGACCTCCTTATGGCTAACCAGCTGCACGTTCCCATCTTCATAATAATGCACCTAGAGACAGAAAAAAAATCACTAGTAACCTGGTGTTCTTTTGAAAATATTCCTCCTTAACTTACTTATCATTTATGCTCACTGAATTCACCTGGATTTTCAAGACTCCTACCACCTGAGCAGTGGACTGACCAATGGTTAGCTTCCACTCTGACCTACAGCGACCATTCCTGTGGCAGAGAAAGGATGAGAAGCCCTACGTTACAAACAGACAGCAGCATCAGTGAGCTTAAAGCTGACGGAGTTAGAATTTTTAAAATACGCCAGAATTTGAAGTAGAGTGAGACCTCGTGCTGCAGCAGCTCTCTTGTGATTGGCCAAATTCTTCCGTGATGGCTAGATTTACTAAAGCCTGAAACCAGAGCCAAGTCAGAGATGCCAAAACGTAGTAATCTTTCAGACCATTTGAATTACAGTATTCTGAAATCTGTGTTATGATTTGTTAGTTTTTTTTTTTCTTTGAACAGCTCACACAGAGACTGAAGGCAGAGGACATACAGAAAACTGTATCTCACTCAACAGCATGAGTAGTTTTTTTCCAAGTTTGTATGCGTTTGGAAACACCAGAGACGAAATATAACACCCCAAATCCCAGAAAAAAGTGTTTTTTTTCCATAATACGGGCACTTTATTCCAACTGAGGGACAAATTATTTTACTTTTACCACAGATAAAAAATATATACTATGTAAACCTGTTCATTTGTAAAGTTAAGTTTGTGATAAAGCTATGTTATAAAAGATTAGCATCATATCCTAACAGATATACATATATTCATAGAAGCTTTCAAACGGCTGTTTGCAGGGAGGTCACCATACCAGAAGTTTTTGGGTTGAAACTGATGTCCCTCGATGCAGGCTATGATCGTTTGCTGACCATCAACTGTTTTACCATATACCTGTAACACACAGATGGTAACGGTAAGTATGGGTAAAATGTAGTCTTTTGCTGAATGAATATTTTTGCCACAATTGTTGTGCCTTACCGTGCAGACTCCAGTAGGGTAGTGCTCTTTGACGTAGGCACTAAGGGAAGTATCACAGGCATCTCTCCAGCTTTTCAGGGCCGTCTCTCCTTCATACGGCTGCACGTCGTTCACCTCTTTTCTTAGGTGATCGAAGCGGAACGCCAAACGGTTGCGGGGGTCCAGGAAACGTCCCTGACCCAAGTCACCATGCTCTGTGATCAGGACCTATCAATAAGGGAGAGGAACATTTGAAACAGACTGGCTTTTGGCACTTCTGCAATATACATAAAGACTGTAGCATGAAACACACCGGCTCCTCGTAGCCCTCTAGTTTGGCCGGAGTAAACTGATCCATGTTGTACTGGGCAAAGGAGCTGGACAAACAGAATGGGCAAATAGGTGAAGTAGGCATTCATAACACAACACCAAAATGCTGTAAGCAAATGTTTTAACTGACCATTTTGAGAACACAAGCCATGCTTACATTCTTCACTGCCTAATACATAATAAACCACAATTTGAGTCTATATATTCTAAACAGTATAGAGGCTGAGGTGTTTTGGTGTAAATTATATGTATTTGGATTTTTGACGTTTTTCTTAATTGAGTGTTACTTACTGTGATGCCCCTTCCCTGAGGAGGTTGTCATTGTTAAGAAGAAGTCGCACATCTAGCAAGACAAAAAAACAGTGTGTGCATTACCCTTATAGGACACAACAGGAAAAAACATATACATCAGAGGTGAATTATAATATATTATACTTAACACAGTATTATTACCATGCACATATTGCCCAATCAGCTATTTCTTACCATTGAAGACCTCATTGAACTCTCCCGGGGGTGCATGAGTGACAAAGTTGGCCGCTATGCGGACCTATGGAAGCAAATCAAATGCTACTAATTAATGCAGCTATCATGAAAATATGACTTGCTGTACAATTAGTACAAAGAGACACTAAAAACTAATAGGTGACCTATAATTACCAGGGGTTTCAATCCTCAATAAGCAAAACAAATCGCCACTTACTCCAAAAGTGTGATCAAAAAAGTTGTAACAATGTGCTACATTTTTTGTTAGTATTTTGGCATTCAGTTGTAGCTTAATCATATTGACATAACTGATACTAAGATGCATTTTCCGTTTTCCATTGACACCGGTTTGATTCGATTCATTTGACAATCATAAAAAGACAACACAGAAGACAGTCACAGGATTAAATTACACAATAAACCCCACATATTCATCAGATCCTCTGCCCTTTTCCTATGATGAAGCCACCTTCACGTTCAATCTGTTAGGCTTAAACTAGGAATGACTATAGCATCTCAACTAAAAACAAAGAAGAATGACAAACAATTACAAAAATAGCAGTAAATTAAGAGATTTTATTTTAGCTTTTGTAATTCGAAGGGGAATGCAGGAACATGAAAACCAAATGGACACTGCATTAGAAACTTGTCTTGTTTCATGTCACTATAAAATCATGTCATCATCTTTACCTCAATTTTCCCGTTGACCGCCATTACCTTCAATCTTATATCTCGCTAGATGTTATCAAGTGTATGTCGCACTCTCGTTTCTAGCTTTGAAACCACCCTCGGTGTTCAGAATATTGTCATATTGCCATTCGTAATACAAGCTTTTCCTCGAACTGGTTAATGTGTCCAGCTGCCACTCACTATCAGGCTCCAACTGTAGGCAACCATATCCTGAACTGTAGCCATGTGAGGCTAACGCGTATCTGAGCTGCAACTGAATCGGTTTGACCCAGAAATCCAAAGTAACGTTAGCCACTAATGTTAGCTGACATTACACCAGAGGCGTATCATTCCAGACTGGGACATTGCAACGCGCGTTAGGAAATGGGCGTCGAAACTTCTATTTCCAATAATCTAGATAACGTTACAACCGCTAAAAAGTGTCCAGCGGTTAAACCTTTCCACCAGCCTTTGATTTTGCCGCTAGCCATCTAATGTTGTACGCTTTAACTAGCATTGGCTAGTAAGCTAGTGGTAGCTTAGAAACTCTAGCTAGTTTATTATATCGATACGTGACCAAAAACTGCCACTCTTTCCAAAACTTAACCGTTAATTCAGGTGAACAATTAAGGTGGGTATTTCTCCTAATAAGACAAAACAGCGTTTAGAAAGAATAAAATAGTCTTCAAACCTTCTCTTCATCTGACAGCGGCTCCTCAAAGTCAGCCATCTTGGCTCTTTGTGACCCCACCTACCCCAGCTGACTGACCGAAGCAGTGCGGTGGTTGTCGTTCACGTATAAGAAATGGAATGACTATTAGTAGCCATAAAGTATTTAAACAAATGTTTAGTGAAATGTTTGTATTACTATTATTGTGCCTTGTCAGAGAATGTCACAAATTAAAGGAACCTTTTATTACATCGATGAAAAAAACATTAACTTCTTCTTCCTTTTTGGAATTCAACAGCAGGTTGCATCCGTAATGTTGCACTACTGCCATCTTCTGGAGTTAGTGAACCCTTACAGTGTCCAGTATGTCCGATTTTCTTCCTCATTCCTGTTCTGAAGATGATAAAGATGATCATAATTGATAATTTAATATTAATTTATTAAAAAAGTCATTTATGAAAATCAAGACTTTTGCATGAGCACAATCTAAAAATGATGGTTTACAACACAAGAGGGCGTCAACAGCATAACCTTTTATTGTATTTGTCTTCTACCTTAAAGCTGTAAACACGTTTTTGACGAATGTACTAACCATAGACTGTATATCATTAATAATACAATACAGACTAATTAACACATGGTCCATGTTTGTAAAAGTATTGTGTTATAATTTTTAATTGGTCTTCTGCTTCCTGTTGGGTGTTGCAAAGGTGTTGTGCCTACAAAATAAACGCATACGCATATGTTTTACTGCTATAAATAAACTATTCTATTTAGTGGAAAACGTTCCAAGTCGTCTGGTACATGTTGTAGATTACTGTCGGTTATCTAATTTGTTATTGTTTATCGGTATTCATTCCTAAATGACGGGGATCTTGTTTTATTTTTTCAACTTGCAACAGGAAGCTCCAACAGGACGTAACGTTACTGGTAGGTTGGTTTTGACCGGGGGACACTGCTTGACAATTGTCGACTAGCGACACACATCGGCTCTATCATGAAGTCACAGGTATGTTCAGACTTAACTACTTATTTTTTGCTTCTGAATGAATAACATTCCTACAAAAATAAACCTTAAATAGGTGCTAACGTTAATTACAATGTCATTACTTTTGGTAATTAGTCAATAAACGTTAGCTAGTTTTCAAATCAAGCTAGCAAACTGACACTCTGCGTCAGCTACTACAGGAAGTTCCTGGTCGAATTAAATCCGCCAACCACTGCTAAAAACAAACAAGCTTGTTACTTGGTTGCTTTGCGCCAATTGCTAGATTGGTTTGCACAACGTTTTAGGCTAATGTTTAATAACCGGCCCCTGTTTTTTGGTAGTAAACTGTGTTAACTAGCTAACGTTGCACAAACTTGTGTATGACAGGCTAGCTTCCTCCCTAGGACATGAATAGGGCATTGTTTGTTGTTGGACAGTTTGTGTCATTGAGACGTAGTGTGAGTTCTTCTGCTACGTTTTGTCAGATGATGACCAACCCTGAGGAAATCGCCAAGCTCTACAGAGAACTCAGCCTCTTCCCTTCTCTAAGCAGAGCAGATGTGGGACCTGTCGTCACCTCTCAGTATGGGGGCAAATACAGCAACATTTACACAGGTAGACCCAGTCTGTGCTATACTAACAGTATCAGCTCTATGCATGTTCATTCATATTAATGGCATTTTCTTGATCTTCTGCAGAATGGAGCCAGCGTGATCTGGACAGGAATGAGAATGTCAAGTTTTGCCGGCAGTACATTGTATTTCACGATGACAAGTCCGTGGTCTACTCTGGAGCCTCAGGAAACTGCACTGAGATCAAAGGAGAGTATGTAAACATGTTGTAATTTTATATGGAGTGGGGTTGAAGATATTATCATTGACATAACCCTGAGCAAACGTAACATTGTCTTATCAATGTCTTTGTCCTATCAGGGTGCTGAGTAAGGATTCCCCCTCAGGTGAAATGAAGGCTGTTGTCAGAGAGTGCACGGTCAAAGGAGAGGACAAACAATTTCTGGAGGTGTGTGGCTGTCTGTCTGTCTGTCTGGCTCAGACTCAGCATTGAGTCTCCGACCCACCCTATCAAAACGTGACTATATAATTGCCCTCTTTATACAACTCATTTGTACCTCTTTGTTACCCTTCAGATCTGGTGTAAAAATATAAAGGTGAAGAGCATCAATCTAACAGCCTTAAAGAAACATGGCAAAGTCTATGAAGATGGTGAGTCATCTGCACTCTGATTATTTTTGTGTTTTCTTTCCAGCTATTAATCAAATTGTATTTTGCATCCTTAGAGCAATTTGGCTGCTTGATCTGGTCCCACTCTGAGACTCATCTCTTGTATGTGGCAGAAAGGAAGAGACCTAAGCCAGAATCCTTCTTCCAGGTTTGTCAGCAAAACTGTATTTGAGGGTAAATCTGCACCAACTCACAAAAATCCCCCCTAGAGTAGATACACATAAAAGAATGAGGCTCCTTGCCTAAGGAAGACCCAGCAGGGTCAAAAAGTTGCAGCTCAATGAACGTGTGGGAGAATTAGCAGATTGCGGGCACCTCACTCTTTTAAGTTGTATCCGGCTCCTGTTCGCCTTGCATCTCACCGGTGGGGATGTGCACACTACCGCTACTGCTCTAGTTGAGTAGATACACACTCATCCAACCAGATCAAATATATCTGAAAGGTTGTTGCAAACTATTTATATTGGGCTTATCAATCAATCGTAAAAACATTGCAAACTGGGGCATTCTGAAAATGGTTTCACTTTGAATGCACATCAGGTATTTTCCACCCCCTTTAAAAGCAAAACATCTTCACCACTGATTGGAATGTGGCCATCAGAGTAGTGAAGCAAGTTTTCCGACCCATGTGCTAGTTATTGTTGATTGGAAAGGCTTAGTGTAATAAATAGCTAAGACTAGTAGGTAATAACTTGTTATTCTATATTTCCTTATCTGTTTGTAGACTGCTTCACCAGAGTTGTCTTCCATCGGTGACGAAGAGGAGACCATGAGAGTGGAGAAAAAGGAGGCTGTGAAAGTGAATGCAGATAATTCTTTTGAAACACATTCAACATTATTAGGTTGGATGACACTCTAGCTTAAGTTTTTTTTTTTTTTTTTTTCATCCCTCCAGGGGGAGCAGTTTGTCTTTCATGAGGACTGGGGAGAGGCTCTGGTTAGTAAGAGCTGCCCTGTGCTTTGTGTTTTGGACATCGAGGGTGACAACGTCTCAGTGTTGGAGGGTGTACCTGAAAACATCTCACCTGGACAGGTTGATACAGCAGTTTGTGCAGTAATGCATGTTTTCTGGGGCGCTTCTAGTGTGCACATACCCTTTTACTTCAGCTGTTGCTCTCTCTCTGTCTTTTTGCTATGTTTTCTCTGTCTCTGCAGGCATTTTGGGCTCCAGGTGACACAGGTGTGGTTTTTGTAGGCTGGTGGCATGAGCCATTCAGACTTGGCCTCAAGTACTGCCCCAACAGGAGGTGATTACTGTTCAAACTGATCAAAGAGAAGAATTACAAATGGCCCTAGTAAGGCTTACAGGCTAATTTTACAAATGAGTCACGTCTCCCTTTTCTCTCTCAGATCATCTTTGTTCTATGTGGATCTAACTGGTGGGAAATGTGGTAAGTGAAGTCTTGTCTTCTTCTTCTATTTATATTTATATATAATTTTTAACAGGTGGGGCTGCATATGTTCATGTGCCTTTTGATTGTTCGGTCCCTCAGAGCAGCTGACATTGGGCACCAGTGCAGTGTGCTCTCCAAGGCTGAGCCCAGACAAGTGTCGGATTGTCTACCTGGAATGTTCCGTCTATGGACCACATATGCAGTGCAGCAGGGTCTGCATGGTAAGACCGGATGGACTTTCTTTTCCACATAAGACACCTTTCATTTCCTTTCAGAATCCGAAAAGGATTTATTGCCAATTAAGGGATTTTCCTTCATCATCATCAGCAGCACTTTATTTATAAAGCGCTTTCACATCAGCAGTAGCTGAACAAAGTGCTGTAGATGAAGGCAGCAAACATAGCAGTCACAATGTCATAAAAAGAATAAACTGGGGGTGAAGATCTACCCAATAACACTATATAAAAACAGATAAGATCAAGTCTCAGTTTGGGTTGAAAGCCAAAGTGTAGAAGTGAGTTTTAAGAAGAGTTTTAAAAATCGGTATTGTATTGAGGAAGCCTGACGAATGGTCAAAGGTAGGGCATTCCATAACTTAGGAGCACAAACAGAAAAGGCCCCGTCCCCTCTAAGCTTCCGCTTGGATCCGGGGACGACCAGGAGCAACTGGTCAGCCTTGGTGGTTGGTGCGTACCTACACAAACATATTAAACATAAATATGAAATAAGAAATAAACATCAAATACAGAAACACATATATACAACATAGCTGTTTACCACATTTGCAAAGGGAATTGTACTCACTGAAAAGAATAGGTAAGAATGGATGTTTCTTCAAATGCAGAATCTGTTGTTTTCTGTTGTGTAGACCTAAAGAATTGTAGCATACATACATTCATGAGTTAATTGATTTGTTTTCATATGCTGTCTTCTGTACTTGCATATTCTATTTCTAGTATGACTGGTATACTAAGAAGACCTCAGTGGTGGTGGATGTGGTGAAGAGACCTAGAGAGGGTAAGGAATACTTGGTGTTCACATGATTGCAGTTTTTTAAAATTAAAGATTAAACGTAGTTGTGTCTGTGTGTGTGTTGGTGGGGCTTTACAGATGGCTTTACTGGTATCTACAGCTCTCAGTTGTCCCCTCAGTGCTGGTCAGCTGATAGTCAGCGGATTATTGTTTCTTGCCCTCAGCGCAGCCGCAAGGTATAGTCAACTCCTGTGAAATGTCTTGTTATTGTTGCAAAAAAAGAGACAAAGGCTTGAGATGTTTTCTTATGAATCTATATTTTCCTACATATAAGCATATTTAGACTGATTGTATTGTAGTTATTCTTTACCTGAATAAAGGTTGTTGTTGTCTCTCTATTAGGATCTGTTGATGGTGGATACAAGCACAGGGAGCATCACCTCTCTGACTTCAAGTGAGTGACTAGAGACTTATCAGCTCACGCTCAGGGCTAGACTGTCTCGTTTACTGATGTTTGGTGTTGACGGTCTCCAACAGGTCATTTGCTTTACCCTACCAGTGTTCCGGGAGTGCTTGAACAAGTTTATTTCAACCTGCGTCTAATGATGTTTTTTGTTTGTCTGTAGAGTCTGATGTTGGTAGCTGGTGTCTGCTGAACATAGAGAGAGACTTGATGGTTGTCAGCTGCTCCTCTCCAAACTGCCCTTCAAGTCTGGTATGATCAGTCGTCTTTAAGTGTTCACATTTTGATAAAGAGTATATTCTAACTATGATGGTTCATGGATTGTACTTATGTCTATGTCACTTTATTTCTTTGTCCAGAGGCTGGGCTTCCTTCCAGCCAGGGATTCTCAGGAGGAAGTGCTCTGGGTTACTTTGGAAGACTCTCAGACGTTGTCAGACATTGATTGGCAGATCTTGACTTTCACCCCTCCACCAGAGCAAGACAACAGTCAATACCGTAAGAATGAACATATTTCGGTTGAGTAGTATCTAGAGCTAGGCGATAATTCCATATGATTATTTATTGTCTTTCAGTGGAATTGGGACATGATGAAATCATATATCGAGATATCATGATACATGAAAATATAATTACGTTGTCTAAATTAATAATAACAAGCACATAGGCCTACTAATGGTTGCAGTTTTGTTTTTACATCACATTATTTTTGTGCATGCATTTAAACATAGTGTATAGCTAGAAAACACATTTTTTCTCTCTATAATTTCACTTGAAACTATTATGTTTATTTTAAGTTCTGAGTTAGTAATTATTATGATACAGTGACAAATGGTTCTTTTTACAGGAGATGGAGGTAAGGACTTTGCAGGAGCATGCTCCTGAAGTGACTGGTTTATTTTAAGTCTGAAAGAATGCTGAAAAGCTTTTGCTCTCTGTAGGAGACATAAAGAACAGCCTATGTAATCTCAATGGGACTAACTCATTTTTCCTTATTCCAGCCGGCCTTGAGTTTGAAGCTTTGCTGGTCAAACCAAAGGAGGTAAAGGATGGAGTGAAGCTGCCTCTTATTGTCACTCCTCATGGTTGGTTACTCTCTTTATGGGTCTGTAGCGTGCAAACAAAAAAGAACAGTTAGGTAGTGTAATTGTAGCATAATTGTAAATTTATTTAAATAAATGTTTTATATTGATGTATAATATGCTTACATTCAGAAGTAATAAAAAAGTGCTATAATTCCTGCCTAAAGCTACAGCTAAAGATAAGATTGGCAATGCCAACAGTGGTTGCTGTAAAGAGGTACTTTGCTGGTTTCCATCCAGCGCTGTGTCATCTTTGTGTGGGCAGTGTGAACGGTGTGTGCCAGCTCGGAGCAGTCTTTGTTCGCTGCAATCCACCGGATAATGTGAAACGCGTCATGGAGGACTGCTAAGAATGCGTTGTTTTGCATCATCCAGTGGATTTTAGTGGACAATCGTTGCTCCAAAAACTCTGCACTGGCGCCATGGAAGGAATGCACCCACCAATTCTTAACACACTTCCCACACTACTGTGACACAGAGCTAATCAGAATCAATCAGAATCCCAAAAAAAATCTTTAATCTTACCCTTAAAATCAAGATTGGTGTTTGAATACCAGTCCTGAGATGTTTGACATGTTTTGATTCTACATGCAATATTATTTGTTGCATTAACGCCTCACAGGACTGAGCACATACAGACACCGGCAGTTTTGACTGTCAGTCTGTATTTTACAAAACCTGTTCCTTTCATCAGGGGGTCCTCACTCAGTGATTGTAGCTGACTGGCTTTTGTCCTCGTCTGTGCTGTGCAGGATGGGCTTTGCTATACTACTAGGTATGTTCATTAATTAACTTGAATTTTTCTTTATGTGTGACACCTGCTCAGAGGTTGATTGTTTATGTTAGGACACTATTGTTTATGTACTCAATTTGTAAAAGGGTAGAAAAGTTCACATGCAGTCTCCGAAGACAGAAGATACACATATACTTTGGTATTGGTTACTTTGCTAAGCTTTTTTAGTATGTATGTATTAGACATTTCCTTAGCCACTTCGAGACCTACATATTTTTTGCCATCTTGTGAACAATATAAGAGTTCACATGTACTTGACAGGCATAGCCGATCATAACTTTGTGTTGCCTGCTACATTTACCAGAGATAAATTACTTACAGTGCAAAACCATACTAGCCAATGGACTATCGAATAGTGTGTCTGCTTGAAACCTTAAGCTTAGTTGTCATAAATTGTGAGGCCAGATTTGCTGTTCCATGGCCTGTAGAATGTGCAGTTCCATCTATGCTGTAAACTGTGGAACATGAATTTATAGAAAGAAATTACCCATAGTTTACATTTTTTGTTTTCATGTTTTTTTCTTTAGTTTGTTTAATTGTGGTATTTTTTTTAATTTTAATTTTTATTTATTCTTGTCATTTTTCATAATGACATACTGACCTGTGTGTGTACAAAACCGTCCTGTTATTGCCGCGTGTCAGGGAAGCCGCTTTCTTCTTTAACCAGCCCATTGTTCCCGTGTGTCACGGATCTGTAAGCCCACCCACGAGCTTTTCCTTAACAGCATCAAAAGGGACGGAAAATAGTCCAGACCAAGCGCGTGTTATATGACTCTAAAGGAGACGACCATCGTTATAAAAACGACAAAGGCACCTGACCAAGCGTCTGTATTTTACAAGATGGGAGTGAGAATGCGTTGATATTTTACGAGTTGGAGTGAGAACAGGTTGTAAATGAAATGGAACTTAAACTTGAAGTTGTAGCTGCTCAGTATATCCAGAGTCTCTTGGACCATGCTCACGGTGGTGTCATGGCTCAATGAGACCACAAAGAGCTTGACTGGCACACTTTTATTCTTATTTTTAGTGAACTATCGTGGCTCTATTGGGTACGGCCAGGACAATATCCTCTCGTTACCTGGCAACGTTGGCACCCAGGACGTCAAAGATGTTCAAGTAAGAATAAAACAAATAGCATTGGCATTGTTTATACTATTGCTTTTTATTAGTTTCAATATTAGGTTAAGGTTAGTTGCCATAGTTACTGTTTAAATTAGAGCTCATAACAGCTGTAGTTATATTTATCTTCCGATATCCATGTCTTCCTTACTTCTCCACCACAAATGTTCTTTTACATTTTCCCCATGTTTTTCTCACTACTAGTTTGCTGTTGAAAGTGTTCTGAAAGGTGACAGGTTCGACATGCACAAGGTGGCGGTTTCTGGGGGCTCTCATGGTGGTTTCCTGGCCTGTCACCTGATTGGCCAGTACCCAGGGTTCTACAAGGCCTGTGTGGCTCGCAATCCTGTCACCAATTTGGCCTCTATGATTGGCAGCACAGACATCCCAGACTGGTATATCTTGGCATCCACACACCTGCACTTTTGCCTACATGTATTTACCCAGTTTGTGGCTGTGTCAGTCCTGACATTCCACTCTAACAGCTGTGAGTGGGGTAAAGGGCATGTGTCTGCCTCACTGTCAGGGATGGATGTGTTCAATAATGCACACCAACACTGCAGAAAAAATATTGTTTTCTTATTGTTGATGTTTGACTATGACATTTTGCAGGTGCATGGTTGAGGCTGGCTTTGACTACAGTACAGACTGTCTACCTGACCCTGCTGTTTGGGAACAGATGCTGGAAAAGTCCCCCATTAAACATGTCTCACAAGTATGAGTTTTTCTGTGTATGTCTCTTGAATATGTGCATGCGACTTCAATGGTGTTGTTACACAACGTAGCAACCTAAGATGATCTCTCATCCAGGTACAGACTCCAGTATTGCTTACCATAGGGGAAGATGACAAGCGTGTTCCTAACAAGCAAGGAATGGAATACTACAGAGCTCTGAAAGCACGGCAGATTCCAGTCCGGTAAGCAGCTTGTCTGAGCAACATGTTTTGTTGGTAATGTCCGACACGCACTGTATAACCGGGTTTTATTGTTTGTGTGTGTGTTGTTTAGGTTGCTGTGGTACCCGGGGAACAATCACTCTCTCTCCAAGGTGGATGCTGAGTCCGATGGCTTTATGAACATCGCTTTGTGGCTAATTCAACACTTGAGTCAGTGATGCTATATCAGATAGATACATGGTGGTGTGCCAATGCTCTTGTTGCTGCCAGGAAAAGAGAGCGGGGTACTATTGTGTGTAAAGGATGAGCTGCTCCTGTTTCCAGGACAGTGTGAGGTTCAATCCAAAGCCATGGCATTGAATGTGCTCTCCAACCAGAACACACTTTGTATAACTGTCTGTGGCTATGGTGATTTGCACAATTACTTCTAATAAGTGTATGGGGGAAATATTTTAACACAGCGCTTGAATTAAATCACTTTTGATTATTCAGAAACACATTTTTTTGATAGTTTTTCTTTTGCGGTGTCTACGTAGACGCAGAAAAAAGGGCTTTTCGGTGTTAGTTGTGTTTGAGGTTATATAAACAAAGGAAAATAATTTCATGATCAATCTTTGCTCACTTTTACTTTTGATTTCATGACATAGTGCACTTAATAAAGTGATTCTAAAAATACTGCCAGTGTGGGATGATTCTTTTGGATGCATGACATGTTCCAGGGTTCAAAGTTCTCAGGCTGGCATGGGGTGCAGTTTTACATTTACAGTATATAATACTTTATTCAACACATTGTATACATTTCCTAGAAGGGAACATTTCAGGCTCACAAAGGGTTTCTTGCTGTAATCCCTAACTGTAACCACCTTAGGTTTTTCAGGTTGAAAAGAATTGTTGACACAGGTGAGAAAGTGGGATATATGTTGTCCAACAAACTTTCTCTCTGTCTTTTCTTTGGTTCGTTACACTCAGAAAAAGAAAGCACTGTAACATTGTGACTCTTCAGAAACTGAAGTGGTTGTCCTAAGATACTGTAACTCAAGCGATAAAAAGAAAAGAAAAGAAATCTATATATTTTTTTTAATCACTTGAGTGATGTATGTATCTGATGCTCTTTACAAATTTGACTTAGGTCACATGATTTGCATAGTGCTGTCATATATACGTGTATATTTATATAAATATATGACCACATGCTTTCACTTCTGTTTGCTGTACATGAGTTCACTTTCTTGTCACTGCAGCAACCTGTCTGTACTGTTTTTAATTGTTCCTCTCCCCAACTGGATTAAAGACTGTTTCATCTGGCTTCTGATTTGAGTGTTACAATACATGCCATACCCATCATGGTAAGTAAGAAAATATTTATTTCTACCATCAGTAATGTACTACATTTCACTGTAAGAATGTATTTATGTGTCACAGAATTGTAACATTACATGGACTAAAATTGCTATTTTGAAAGGCTTGAAAATGCCAAAGGGCTTTAACAGTAAGGTGTATATGGGGATATTTTTAGTAAAATGAAATTGTCTACTCAGACTGCATCTTCTGAAGCATTGACTGAGATTAAGTTTCTTTTTTTTCAGGCTATGTTGAAAGCTATCCTCATCCTTTGCCAGCTTCTTCCATTAGTCAGGACCATAAATACCATCTTCTTCCCATGTGACACTGATGTGAATACCACCACAGTAGACTGCCAAAACAGACCACTCAAACGGCTCCTATTCATCAAGTCTACCACTGTAGTGTCAATCAATTTAAGTCAGACTAAGATACAGCATGTGGGGGAACATGCTTTCTTAGGTGTCCCAAACCTTCACACTCTAAAAATAATGGGGAATTGTCTACCAGGTAGCCTGAGAGCTTTAGAGGACCGCTCATGCAAAATGAAGATCCACAATGATGCCTTCAAGAACCTATCGAAGCTTAAGTTTTTATATCTGTCAGGAAACAGCCTCACCTCTATTCCTCGGTTACCTAAAAATCTGACAGTTCTCGATCTACAGAACAATTGCATCTTCAACATAGCAGAACCTTTAAACACACCACATCTCAAAGAGCTCTACCTCAGCAAGAACTGCTTTTATGCAAACCCTTGCAGCCATTCCTTTTACATCAACGAGAGTGTTTTCAGAGAACTCTCTGAACTCAAAAACCTTACCTTAGGGTATAATAATTTCACAGCTATCCCTAAAGGATTGCCACCCTCACTGGAGAGTTTGGATTTAAGAGAGAATACAATCACAGAGGTCTTAGCAGGAGCATTTGCCAACCTGACTCTCCTCAAGTCTTTGAATTTGGAGTGGAATTGCCAGCGCTGTGACCATGCAGCCAGGCCCTGCTTTCCTTGCCCACACAATCGCTCTCTTCACCTACATCCCAACTCCTTCTACGCCGAGAACAGCTCCATCGACTACTTAAGCCTGAGGGGAAACTCTCTAAAAACATTTCCAGAGGGACTTTTTCGACCTTTGAAGAATTTAAAGAGGTTGGACCTCTCTGACAATCTCCTGGCATATGCTATACGTAATGGCACCTTCTTTGCAGAGCTGGAGGGCCTCACTTGGATTAGCCTTATCTATAACTATGAACCACTGAAGACGTTTCCGTATCTGATCCTCTCCCCATATATTGGCAATATGTCTCGTCTACATTATCTTCTTCTCAGTGGGAACTTCTTCCACAAGCTTTCAAACGAGAGCCTTAATGTTGTGTCCAAACTTCAAAATCTAAAAAAACTAGAACTGAGAATGAACTTCATCAATACTTTTAATACGACAGCTCTGAAACGGTTACCGTTTCTCATCGATATTGACCTTTCCCAAAACATGCTTAATTTCATTCCACGCTGTTCGTGTCTGTCATCGGAGATTGTGCCACAGGAAAGCCATCAGAACCAGAACTTGTACACACAAAATGTTCCTAACCCACTACTTATGCTAATAGACCGGAAAGCCGCATCTGAAAGTGACATGTGGGAATCCAGACAGACAAACAGGCTGGACATGGTGGAGGACAATGTGCCACAATTTAAATCACTATTTGATTTCAAAAATGATTTCTGCCGTGGTAAACTGACGTTTGACCTGTCTCAAAATGACATTCTGTCTCTTACCAAAGAAGTGTTTGTAGGCATGGAGAATGCTGTTTGTTTAGACCTTTCCTTCAATTACATGAGCCAGGCATTGAAGAGTGGCCTGTTTGATAGCATGAAAAAATTAGTTTTTCTTAATATGTCATACAATAGACTTGATTTTTATTATGGAGGTGCTTTCAGTGAGCTTAATACCACTCTCAAGGTTTTGGATGTCAGTAACAATGAATTTCACTTCAAAATGAAGGGCATGGGTCATCGTTTTGAGTTCCTTCAAAATTTGACAAGCTTGGAAGTTCTAAGTCTGGCAAACAATGACATTGGGATGCGAATAGATGAAAGGCTGATCAGCAGCTCTTTAAAGTACCTTTACTTCTATGGAAATCACCTGGACATTATGTGGGAGTCCGATAACAACAAGTACACTTATTTCTTCCAAAACCTGACAAACCTCACCTACCTTGACATCTCTAACAATGATCTGAAATCAATCAAACCAGAATTGCTGTGTAACCTCCCAGAAAGCATGGAAACCCTCAGCATCAGCAACAATCTGTTGAACTATTTCCCATGGCAAAATATCTCAGCACTCAGCAATTTATATCACCTGGACCTCAGTCAAAACTTTCTCTATTATTTGCCTAATAAAGTCATAGAATTTGGAGCAAATTTTTCTTTCTTGGACCTCAGTCACAATCGCCTTAGTGTTATTCCTGAGGATTTCTTCAGCATGGCAAAATCCTTGCACTACCTGTATCTCAGCCACAATCAGATCAGAGCATTAAACCATCAGTTCCTCCCTGTCCTCTTTAAAAACGGAAGTGCCCTTCAGAAACTCACCCTGCATAACAACCCCTTTAAATGTGACTGTGACACATCTTGGTTTGCAGACTTCTTGCGTTCTACTCCTGTACAGATTCCCTATCTCACCACACAAGTACACTGTGATTACCCAGAGTCCCAACAGGGCGTGAGTGTACTGTCTATGGACCAGCGTTCCTGCCAGGACATATACGGTAGCCTAGCCTTCCTCGTCTGTTCTTTCCTGGCTGTGACTTTCACTGTTCTGCCCCTACTGAAACATCTCTATGGCTGGGATCTGTGGTATTGCTTACAGGTACTTTGGGCAGGACATAAGGGCTACTCCCAGCTCGCTGGTACTGATTCCCATTATCACTACGATGCTTTCGTGGTGTTTGACACCATGAACGAGGCTGTGAGGGATTGGGTCTACAAGGAGTTAATGGTCAACCTGGAGAACTTGGGTCACAGGAGGTTTTGTCTCTGTTTGGAGGAGAGAGACTGGATGCCTGGGCTTTCATGCATTGAAAATCTCCATAATGCTGTGCACAGCAGTATGAAGACTGTGTTTGTGCTGTCTAGTGGCGCCACTAATGGTGAGCCCGTCAACGGTGTGATCCGCCAGGCTTTCTTCATGGTTCAGCAGCGGCTTCTGGACGAGAAGGTTGGTAAAGTTAACTTTTAATTATTTATTAGCATTTTGTGGGTGTGAATCTTATACCCTCCGAATCGTTGTTTTCACAACACAAAATTATCTCTGACTTTGTCTAATTAAGGTGGATTCAGCTGTGCTGGTGCTTTTGGATGAGATGTTTCCCAAACTGAAGTACCTTCAGCTGAGGAAACGGTTGTGCAAAAAGTCTGTGTTGTCCTGGCCGAGAAACCCAAGGGTTCAACCCCATTTCTGGAACCGAATGAGAATGGCTCTGTCGTCAGATAACCTCAAATTCTATGACAACAACATGAGTGAAAGTTTTATATGATTTCCTTTTAACTGCTGATAAAAAGAGCTCTTTGGTGAAAAACGTCTTTGTTGTTCCCATTACCTCATTTTGACAAACTTGCTTCCACCTTAAGTGTGTCACATATAATGGTTCTTGGTTACTGTTTTCAATATGTAATTCTTTCTTTTGTAATTAAATGTAATCACCCTTCCATGCACTGTAAATATTTAACTTTTCAAGATTGTGTTTTGTTGTTTTATCTAACAAGATATTACCTTGATTCTTCAATACTTATCTTTAGATGGCTTTAGCCAGGAAGGGACATGTTAATAGATAACACTGTACATTGTCCAGTATACACACATTAAGAAACTTATATTGGACTTTACAAATAAACTTGACTTGATTCCACTTGAGTACAGTAGCTTGATTTCATAAGTATTACAAAGAAGCCATGTAATGCATGTGTATACCAAATGCCTCCACTCCAAAAATTTCACTTCTCCTTTGTTAGAGGTTGGTAGGAAATGAAACTGATGATACAGGTCTCAGGTGACCAAAAACTGCATCTGCTGCACCTGTTCAAAGTAAGACAAGATATCCACCATTTCTTATACACTTAAGAGAAAAACCTGGGAAAGATC
The DNA here is from genome assembly GCF_013103735.1 of Etheostoma cragini. Classification (NCBI taxonomy): domain Eukaryota; kingdom Metazoa; phylum Chordata; class Actinopteri; order Perciformes; family Percidae; genus Etheostoma; species Etheostoma cragini. Next base: position 12,957,410 of record NC_048413.1, read on the forward strand.
AAACGTGTAGTATAGGTAGACCTATTGCAAAGCAAGGAAGCTTTACTTAAAAAGTTCTGTGGGCTAGATATAAGTATAAGAACTTCAAAGATATGTGACAGTTGTGCATGCAAAATTATTTAAACTAACAAAAGACATTTGTACAAGGACGAGACATGCTGCTTGAGCAGTGCTTGTTGCAGTATTCACTCCTTTGGGTTGGGATCCCTATTTCACTTTTTGTCTTGTGGCCTGGGGATTCCATTTGACATCTTTTCAGAGAGTGAAACTTCTGACCAAAATAGTTACTCTGTCTCATTTTCTGGTTAGTTACATTAATTGAACTGAACAGCTGCAGACCCCGTAGTTACCTCCTCAAAGAGCAGTGGAGGGCCCTGCCCAAAGTTGTTAGAGGAATCCGAGAATGGACCCAAATGCAGAGACAGCAGGCAGTGGTGAGCTTGAGGATTTAATAAAATCAAATCCATACAACAGGAGTCCTGAGACAGCATGCACAACGTTCCAAATGTAGAGGAAGTGAAAAAACAGGAATCACAAGAAACACAGAGACAAAGGGGAAGACTACACGCACTCATAATCCAATACAGTACAATGATCTGACACTAGACAAACACAACACAGACTAAATACATGAGGAAATGCGGTGAACAAGGAACAGGTAACACGAGGACTTAGGAACAGGTGAAACATATCCGAGTGTGGCAGACAATTACAAAGGCAGGAAGTATAGCCTAAAAAAAAAGACAAGACAAGGGAAAAACAGACTATTAAATAAAACAGGAAACTGAAACACACACACACAACCCCAACAAAGGTCCACAATTTTTTTTTTTTCTTTTTTTTTACAAGCACAGTTTTTAGCATATTCAAAACAAGTGCCTTTATCCATTCGTGGTGTAGGTTTAGTTTAGTTCTCTTTCCCTAATTAATAAAACAAACTCGTTTTCCTAATTTACTAGTGGCATGCCTGGATATGTGTTGCCTGGTCTGTATGAAAGTTGGAATGCACTTCCACTTTTTTCAGATTTTGGATTCGTGCCGCTAAGTGCCATGCCAAACTGACGCTCATGTAGGTGTATGCAAAAAAAATACACTTTCCCATCATAGCTGTGCGTGCTGCCCCACCACGCCGCGTATAGGTCGCGCATGCACGCGCCAGCTTGGTAGAGCGCGCCCACGCGGAGGGACCCGATGGCAGGACAGGTCACGAGAGAGCTGATCCGATGAGATCATGGAGCCGGCGCCGAGGTCGGACAGAGTACGGTTAGGACTTCACGGTGATGGAGAGGCGCCTGTCCGGTAAGCTAGAGCACATGTTGCGTGCACACCTACTTTGTGGCATCATTTGACAACATTATTTAGACAAATTAAACTGTGCTTTCAGTTTGTGTGGGAGATTAATTATTATGTAAGGTAGGCTACTAGCTCGAAGTCATGTAGCCGTGTGCATATGAGCAAGAAACTAATCCTTCATGCCGTGGTCGTAGTAGAGTTATTCCGGCGTGTGTCACACGCACAACGACCGTTCCACTCGTGCCACCCGTAAAATATAGTGTAGTCTACTTTGTTGTCTGTTAGGTTGGCTGCTAGTTTTGAGCTGTATGAGGGAGAAAATATTACAATGCAAATTAACGGTTCACGCTATTGCATTTTTGGGTGGTGACTCGAGTTTTCTCTTCCCGGCAACAGCTGGCTGCCAACTAACAAGTAAGTGCAGAGCTTTAAGGCTGAGTGAGACGTTTCCGACTTTTTGTATTTTTGTATTTTCATCTGCACTTTTTGTCTTTGTTGAACCATACTGATGACATGAGGTAGCTATACAGCTGCGTAAATCTGGCGCGTGCCCTTTGAAACTGACCGGTTACACTATACTCCATTTTAATGCAAATTATATCTTAATCCCTAGACAAAGCTTTAATAGGAGCAAGCTAACGTGTTTGCACTTTCCTTGTTTTAAAAGGTTCAGAAACATTTATCTTTGGGATTTTATTTTATCATCGTTGATTTTTACAAATGCAAATGCACAATTGGTGTTTTCCAACATTATACACAGACTTGATACCTCCATTTCTGGCACACAGGGCTACATTCGTTGTCTCAAACAATGATGGATAAGGGATTGACAGCTATGTTATGACTGACAAGCAGACTTAACCAATCTCTCAGTTGCATCCAGTGCAGTGACTCCCAGCGCCCTATCCTTTTGGATTAGAGGAGGGATTATCATTTGGATTTGCCTCTGCTTTGCAGTCAGTCCCCAATATCTGGTCCATCAGGGTTGTGCTTGCTTTAATTTCCTGGGAATACTTTATTTACTTAATGAATGTACAGCATTTTGCCTCTAAGACAACAAATCACCCACAATTGTGTTTGATATAAATACTTAAATGCTGATTGTATCCGAATATGGGAACGGTCCATGCTGTGTTTTTCTAGTTTTATTTAGCCTGAATCAGCCCTGATAAAGTCTGACAGTGAGCTTTGCAAGTGCCTGACAGGGATGGCAGATAATAAAGACTGGTCTTCCAATTCCATCTGCCATGGCCATAGGCAATTACACTATTTTGTCTCTGTTTCCCTCAGACCTGAGAAGGTATTAGAATGCAGTGTGATATACTGTACAACAGGAGAATGAGTGCTGTCCATGGTGCTGACATGGTCAAGGCAGTCCCGTTTTTCTTTCTTTCACCATCTATTGTGGTGACTGTGGCTGTGCACTAGGCATTCTGTAAATAATGAGTGAGAAACCAGCAGTACTCTATGCTACACTACTAATTTATAGTCCGGTGATTAAACAGACATAGTTTTACTGTCCACCCATCACTCATCCAATGCTGTTACTTATACTCAAACTGTACTTATGTATGTCTGTACTGTATTTATGTTGCTACTGTACTACAATAGAATTTGTATAATCCATTTGAAATAATCTCCTTTTAACCTAATCTTATTTGTAACCTACTGTCATATAATTTACATTTAACGTTTTTATTTATTTGTTATTGTAGCTATGTAATTTTTTTTACTTTATCTACTTGCTCTTTTCTTACCCTTATCTGTTAGCTTGAATGTGACTCTGAGAAACTAAATAATTTCCCTGAGGGGATCAATAAAGAATTCTGGTTCTGATTCAGATACTGATTACATCAGAGAGGATTACAGAGTACTGTAGTACTAGTAATATTTTGTAGTTTTTCACTAGATCATTGGTCTCCAACCCTGCTCTTCTGGACCCACAGTCTTTATTTTTTATTTTTTGAATTTAGGCAAAGTTGTTGTGCAGTTGCTTGTGTTTAGACAGTCTTTGACAATTTAGTAGTCTTTTAGAAATGTTGTAAAGTAATTTTGGAATCAGTATGAAACTTGGTCTTATATTGAGAATAGTATCCTAAAACAAAATCCAGACCTATTAAACATATATTGATGCTGCGTGTGATATTTTTTGATGATGGTCTGATGATTGGTCTTTCTCTCAATGTTTGTCTATTTCTGACCTGTCTAGAATCCATGATGTCCTGCACTGTAGCTGAAACCACAATACCTCTGGCCTTTGTGTCTGGGAGCCCTCTAGCCAACAGTCACTGCCATCTTCTTCTAATAGAACTAAATAAGACTCAGCCTAAAGCCCTGAACAATCAGGGATGGATAGGGGAAAACTGAGAGGCTGAGATGTGGCCTTTATTCTAAACCTTGTCTTTTATTCTGGTTCCAAAAAGGGACATAGAAATATTCCCAACCTTAACAGTTTTGTCTCAGAAGTCCACTTTTGCCATATAAAAATAATGCCTTTAAACATTAGAGCCAAGCCGGCTCAGAGCAAGCTGTCTGCTGCCCCAAAGAGTAGTGGGCACACTGATGGCAGCACATCTCATGCACGCTTTTCCAGATACCCCAAACAGGGCAAAGGCAAACAGGCTTTAAGCTCAGCACCAGGATCCCGCTCGGGACTAGAACCAGGCTCTGTGTCAGGGGGTGGGCCAGCCCCAGTGAATAAATTGGCAGGAAGTCAAGGCTCTGTGTCTAGGCCAGGTTCAAAGGCCAAACCTGCCACAGCAGCAGACAAAGGAGCAAGTCGTGGTTCAGCAACAGCGCCAGGGGGTAAAACCCTGTCTATGGAGAACATCCAGTCTTTGAGTGCTGCCTATGCCACATCAGGCACCATGTATCCTTGTGAGCGAGATTCTTTGGAACCCTCTGGTGGGTACCCAAAAGGCACCATGACGCTGGGCAGGAGTACCAGTCGCTCCTCCTACACTAACCGAACACTTGCCGTAGGCAGCACCCCAAACATCACCTCCTCTGGGCTACATCAACAGTCAGACCCCTATGGAGACCAAACCTTGCATCCTGCAAGGACTTCCAGTCTGAGGCAGCCGTCTGGGAGACATTCACAGGCTTTGGATTTGGCTGGACGGGGAGAGGCTTCCTCGTTCGATCTAGAGTCTCAGCTGAGGGAGTTGCAGAGGGAGAACGACAACCTGAGGAGAGAACTAGATATAGGGAGGGATGGAAGGATGGGCCCCAGCATGAACAGTGTCAACTTCTGGACCCCAGATGTGAAAAGAGACAAAGTGGTTCGGCGGGAGGAGGGAGTGAGGGCCTCGGTTCTGAAGGACCAGTACAGGACAAACCAAGAGGATTTGCAAGTGAGAAAAATGACAAATTGAAGTTTGTTTCAAAAATGCTATATTTCCACTTTAAGGAACAAATCTTAAATGGCTTTGTGAAAAACACAAGCATTTTCATCTTTCAAGTTTTTACTGCATCAAACGCTTCACAACGTCAGTATGACAGTAAGTCACTTTAACATCAGCAATTATTTTAGAGAAGATCACATTTTTCAAATGGTGGAAATCTCATTTTGGAACAAAACTCTCTGATTTTTTTGTGGCTCTGTGCACGCATCACATTCAGACTTTTGAACCGCCCATCTCTTCTGCACATCATACCTCTCACAGCGTACCTTTTATTCCTGTCTTCAAGGTTGCATTGAAAGGCTTCTGTGCAGTTCATTTGTAAAGATGCTTGCTGGGCTCAGTGCTGTCTGTGTTGCCATGGGAACGGACCCTAGTGGCAGCCATTCAGCAGTGTTAGTCAGATTCTAAAAAAGCTCACAGCTTCTCCTGAAGGGATAGTGACCAGCCTGTCCTGTGCCACCTCTCCCTGGAGTCTCTTCCACTCAGTTTGAGGCATTATCCATCTGTCTGTCTCTCTGCATACTGCGTAGCTACTGCATATCGGTTCTTTCTTTGTCTGTCTTCCTTCTATTTTCTCTCTCACCCGTTGCCAGCCTTCTGTTTCTCCATTTGTCTGAACGGCATCTTAAGTCCTTGCAGAGGCGTAGCACAAAATCCCGGATCATGAACATAGGCATCCTCTATGGGCCTCTCCCCGCATCCACAGCTATTCATTCTAGTATCTTTGTGGGGCCCCCCTCTCACATAAGGGCCCTGGATACTCAGTCCCCTTTCTCCCCCCAACTCCGACGCCCCTACTTCCTTGTGTGTCTGTGTTTGTCTGGTGGAAAAATAGATTTGTTTTAATTGAGCGATTAGATGTATTTCAGCTTCTTTCCCACCATCCAGCTGGTGTAGTTTCTGTTGAATCTGTTCTTCATCTCTTTCACACAAGCATGCAAAAACTTTCATCATACCTGTCCCCTTCCATCTGACATCTCCCTCTTGTAACCAAGGAGCCACCTCTGCATTTGTATTTATATCTTTTTCATCTCACATTGTCACACACACACACACACACACACACACACACACACACACACACACACACACACACACACACACACACACACACACACAAACACACACACACACTTTCCCTGTGATTTTGACATAATGAAAACGAAAGTTTGAAAATAAACACAGAATAGTTATTAGAATGAGAATTAAATGTGTGTTTGCCGCTGAACTACTAATGTGGAGATGCGTATGTCTGTGGCGTTAAAATGAAGCAGGGCGGTCAATGTTCCTCACTCTCAGTGTGTCTGCAGGCACTTGGTCCTGTCTGTGATGGGTGGATGTGTTTGTCTCTGTTCTGCTCCTTCAAGCAATAGTCCCATTCAACGAGTGTCAACACATTGATCTCTCCCACACGAACACACTCACTTGTACCATCTTTTTCACCTTCACCCTTTTCTTCTTTTATCTCTCTTTTATCTACTGAAACAACTCAGAGTACAGTATCTTTAGATAAATGATCACATAACCTTTATGTACACTTCCAAGAATGAAAGCATAGGTGTAGAAAATATATATCGTAGGCTACTAGAGGCTGAATGAGCTTGTTTTATTAACAGAGATCTAAACCGGCATCATAGAATCAATTTAAAGATCTTGGAGAACAGTTACATCGGAAAAGTCACCATTTGACAAATAAAAACAAAAGGGCTGATAGAAACCAATTAATGTTCAAGTTATGATACAGCCTCCTGACATTATATATAGCCTGTACTTTTTTCCCTTTTTTTGCCAACAAAGTTTTTATTTAAACAAATAAGCAAAAGTACACCCTGTACTTTTTCCTGATGCTGAACTCAGCATCTTGTTTAACACCTTCTTTGATTGAAGTTCATACTGAAAATCAATGTGACATCTGCCCACGGGTTAGATAGTTTGGTTGTCCATAAACTAAACATTATTTATAATAAAACATTATGTTAATGTCAACCTTACTCCTCTTTTCTTACAGACACACACACACACACCTAGGGATTGTTCAGCTCCAACTGATAATGATCACCCATTAAGTTGCTACCATGCCCTTCTGTTTCTTAACCCAAACCTTAACTCTCTCTTATGTTATAAAAGCCCCATAATAAGTCAGAAATAAGCCCAGTTTCATTCAATTACTTTTTAAAACACAAAAGCTATACCTCATGCAGAATATGTTATTCTAACATATCTGCTGTCACCTCACTCTCCATTTTCGCTTCAATCCCCCATCTTTATTTTCATATGATCACTTTTATCCTATTTTCCTTCTCTGTTTTGCCTGTGTTTGGCCCTTTGAGACACTGGGAAGAGTTCAGTCTGACAGGAACAGTTTGTAATTAGCATGAGGAATGTCACCTTTTCTCTCAGCTGCAATGACCAAAGTTGTCCCCTGACCATCTGTTTGTTTGGTGTATGTGTGCATGTGCCTGTGTGTAAACTTGTACATATGTATATGTTTGTGTGTGTGTGTGTGTGTGTGTGTGTGTGTGTGTGTGGAGGATTTTCCACCCACTCGGACTTGATATTCAGTGCTAGCTTGTTGCATTGATTATCTGTGTTCACCCTCGCCTTTCTCCTACATCACAACTCTGCGTCCTTGGTACTCTGTGCTTTCTGGACTCGAGCAGAGGAGGAAGAATCTTTGAGAATAGATAGAAAGAAGTAATATTTTCACAAAGATGAAAATATTAGTAATTTAACTTCAGTTTAGTGTGTGTGTCAATGAATATTTGCCATGTTGAGGAACATGCTGTGTGTGTATTTCTGTTTCTTTTTTTTTTTAGGTTCTTTTTTGGGCTTTTCCGCCTTCCATTTTTGACAAGACAGTTAGGTGAGAAAGGGGAAAGACTTGCAGGAAGGTCATATTGAACCCTTGACCTCTGCGTTGAGGTATGAACCTCGAAAGCCAGTGTACATGTGTGCCTGCTCTACCACTGATCCAACCTGGCCACATGTTTCCTTTTGTTTAATTTCCTTATAGCCTTTTATTACCCTGATCAGTCAATCATTAAGAAAGCTGCGTCCGTGGTTTCAAGCACATTTGTCAGTCAGGAAAGTTGTGAGCTGTGGATGTAAATCAGCTTGTTGTATTTTTCACTTTGCACTGCTACATGCGGCAAAAGCAGGAATGTTGAGTGAAATGAGCCCAGCAACACTTTATCGAGGCCCATTTGTGTCACTTCGTGATCTATTGTTCAAATGATAAATGTATTGACAAATCTATCAGCAATTGCATCTTTAAACTTCCTCAGGGAATCTTTACAAACTCACATTGTGCAGACATTGTTTAAACCGATCAAAATGAATTCAATGCAAAGATCTTCCCAAGGCTGTTGAATATCACGCCATGCTACAAAACAGGGATTGTTTTATTCATTAAGGACTGAACTCTTGATTATTATTAGTTTTTCAATTATTCTTGAATAATTGTTAATTTGTCAATTTATCAGTTGATTTTTGAGTGGCACAGTTGGGACCCCGTAATTCTCATGGCATTCAGGCCAGTAACTGTTGCTCCGATTGTGTTTCTCTACTTTGTTTTAATAAATCACATATTTGTTTTCATCTGGAATAACATCACCCTTTGTCCTGTCTTCCCTCTTTTAACGTTCACCTCTTTCAAACAAACCCAAGTTATTTTGGCTTTCAGTACCTTCTGTCTTCACCCTGTGTTTTGAAGAGACATGTCCCCCCCTGGTGGCCAAATCATGTAACCATCACCCAATAGCATGTATTAATCTACATGTTGCTTTGATATTTTTCTTTCTTTTTTATATTGTCTTCATGCATGTGCATGTCTTTATTATGTCACTTTTTGCTGCTGCAGCCTCGGGAAAGCAGAAGAAACAAGGTCTGTTATTGTCCCCAGTGTATATTTTTTACGAGTGTGTCATGTGTTTAGGAATCTTTAATATGTGTCTGTGTGTTTGGTATGTTTCTGTACTGAATGAATGAATGGGCACTTAATATTTCTCTATTTGTAGCAGCTTCCGTTGACAGTTCAGGAGCTACAGGAGGAGCTGAGGGCTCACCGAGAGATGAACAGCCGTTTGCAGCAACAACGACAGCAGGGAAACTCTGGCTCCTATCGAGAAATCCATACAGACCAAGACCACAGAGGGGGGCTCAGCCCTGGCCACAGCCCCAGACAAAGCTCCAGCAACCTGCATAGTCCTGGACCAAAGAATAGCCAGAGAGCCAGCCCATCCAACTCCTACAATCCGAGGCAACAAGAAGCTGATGTTATCATTCACAGCCCTGGTTATGGCTGTAACACTGCAGTAGCTGCACAGAGAATCAGCCCTGCTAACACCCTTCAGCCTGGGCGAAGGAACAGCCCAAATCAGCCCCTGTACACTCCCAGCCAAGGTCTAGTGGTAGCGCCCAGCTCTGGTTCACTCCGGCCCTGCAGCCCCTGCCAGGTCCCCGGCTGTGATGGCTTCTCCTCACCTCCTCCTTTTGATCCATCTGAGGAGAATGTCTTTCGGATGCAGGCGGAGCATGAGCAGCAGGCCAAGGAGCTGTTCCAGCTGAGGAAGACCATGGAAGAGATGGAAATGCGAATCGATTCTCAGAAACAGACTCTGGGCGCCCGGGACGAGAGCATCCAGAGGCTGCTGGAGATGCTTCAGGGCCAAGGCCAAGGTCAGGGACACTGGGGTCGGGGACAGCCGACAGGCATCGTAACCATGGCAGCACAGGAGGCTGAATTGCAGCTGGAGAACATGCATGTGCGAGAGGTATGTTTTTCTTCCTTTTATTTTTGAGTGCTTCAGGGGGTGATCGAGTATGTATCTGAACTATTCATAAATAGTTTTTAAGTTATTTTAATAGTAGGAGTGGGCAGTATGTTGATATTTATTATCTTTCACTTAACAATAAAATCATAGTTTTTGTTATAAAACAAATCATAGTACACACGTATTAGGATTATACTTAGAATGGTTGTGAAATACTTGAGAGTTGAACATTACCTCCCCTATGACTTATCATCATACAGTCTAGTGCATGATAGCTTTTTAATAAATATGGTAATATATATGAATGGTTAAAGTAATATATTTTTTCTATATTGTCTCCATACTTATATACATATACTATAAGTATGGAGATACATATATGACCTATTTAAAAATGTGCATATTCATCCATATGAAAAATTAATAACATTTTGTTGTCAAGCATTTCATATGTATTTGCATGTGTACCTGTGAGTGTGCCTGTATTATGTTAAGTGTGGGAGCAGAAAGCAGCTCAGCAGGTCTTATCAATGGGCCAGATTAACACAATGAGAGCTCTAAGCCTGTGTTTAGCCATGCAGTTTTACAATCTGACTCGGTGTGTGTGTGTGTTTATGTGTTTGTGTGTGTGTGTGTGTACATGTTTTTCTGGTTACGCACATGCTCATATTGCGGTTGCTCAAACGCTACTTGTCTGTGTGTTGTGCATAACATTTGGCATTTATTCTACGCATGTGGCATGCAGTAACCTTGTTAAATTTTAAACAGGGTGTGTCTTTTATTGAAGCTTATCAAAAACTCTCAGTTTAAATAGAACATTTTATTTGATATTGCTATGCTCAATTCTCACTCGTTCCTGTTTTTTCTGTCTTCCTCAGAAACTCAATTTTATTTTCTGTTTGATTGAGAATTTAGAAGTACGAGTGTTCCATTTAGCAGTGGTGTAACACAGGTGTGTCTGTGCTCTGCCAGTATGGCTCGCAGTAGGCTGCTCTGTGCTCCTCACTCCTGCATTGTTTATTTTTAACTCCTAAATCTTCTTAGCCTTTAATTTATCTACCTCTCTGTCAGTGTGTGTGTTTATGTGAATGTGTGTGTTGTGATGTCCGTGCATGCCTCTGATATTGTTAGTGTCATGATGTTCTTGTTTTTCTGTCTATGTTGTTTGTCTGCCTCTCTGTTGTGCCCAGTCAGAAGGATTGCGTTTGTGTGGGTGTATGTGAGCATGCGTGCACATCTGGGGCCTGTCGGCTTAGAGTTTCTAGCGAGGACACTCCCTCGACGGGCTGCTGGTGGCTGATGGGATTTCCACCCGTGCCGGGTGTTTGGTCACTGTGATGATTTTGTCAGAGGGGAGCATGGTTGTTTCAGCCCATGCTAATGCGACCACTGCTCTGAATGTGTGTTCTTGTGTGTGTGGTGTGTCTGTGCGTAAGGGAACTAACCATGCTGTGTGTGTTTAAGAGGTGAGTACCTGTTCACACACACTCTGTGTGCTGTGCTATTTTTAACTGCTTGACAGCTTAACATACTGTGGGTGCAATGGAGGAGGAGGAGGAGGAGGAGGAGGAGGGGTGAGTGGGTCTAAGAGGTGAGAGGGAGAGATGGGAGAAAGGAGTGTTTTTCTAAGGTAGAAAAACAGGCTGTGTTTGTCTGAATATTAATGTATGATTAATGAGGGAAAACACACTGACCGCCCTGATTGAAAAGAGAGGTGATTGTTGTTCTTTCACTTTTTCCCTCGTCTCCTTCTGGCCTCCTCTCCTCTGAGGTTGAGATGGGGTGATGGAGGCTGTGTATGTGTGTGTGTGTGTGTGTGTGTGTGTGTGTGTGTTTGAGTGTAAGAGGGAGAGAGGGAGGGAGAAAGAGTTGAATTGATTGCTGCTTAAGTATAGATTTTAAATTTTAAATTTTTTAAGCCAATCAGAAGCCTGGCTTAGAGTGAAATAAACTGATTTGTAATGAGTACTAGAGTCATGTTCATATGCTGTAGAGCTATTTGAATTGCTAGTTGAAGTTATATTTTTATTGCGTTGGTTGTATATACATCAAAATGAAGACAGGGTTTAACACTCTGCATGGTCCATTACATTAGTGAAATAAAATATTATAAATGTCATTTTTAACAGTTATATAGTTAGAATAATATTAGGCTAGTCCTCCATCATTGTATTGTAAGAAGGATTTGAGAAACATGTTCTAATTAATAAAGAAATGTAGTGTTGATGTAAAGAAATGCATTGTCCTGCTTAACTGAAAAAGTTGTTTTATGTTCAGAACTAAATAATTTCTAAAAATAATTCCTGTTAACTGAGATACTATTACACATTTAATCATAGTGACAAGACACTGTCAGGCAAAACATTCAAATTTGGGGGATTTCAAAATTTAGTTTATAACATTGTGGTGAAAACTAGTCAAGTTGTCTGACAGTTTGATGTGGTTAGTGTGGAATTTGTGTAGATTTATATGCGCTCATTTACTGTAAGAAGCAGCTCACTCCCTGTGGAGGCCTCTTTCCTTTGTTTAAGAGTCGGAGGACCACTCTGACACATAAACATCATTTAGCCTTACACTTGCGCTTGTCATGGTCAGTGAAGGCAAGCTAGTGATGGTAGTGGCCCTAATAGGGGCACTACTCTTAACTCTTTTGATTAGCTCCAAAGGAAACCAGCCCAACTGCCTTTCATTACCGCGCCCATTACTCTTCTTTAAATGACCCAACTTGTTTAGCTTTTGCTGGGATAATAACTGCCTCCATTTTTAGTTCACCTCTGCTTTTATTTATTCTTCAGACATGGCTTAGGGTTGACATGGGGCTTTCTTGGTATTCTTTGCTGGTTTGAAGAGAAATGATCACGTTACAGTTGTGTTAGTTTCTTATTTTTTATGCAAGGACGGTTTAGGAGATGGGTGTGAATATGTGCCAGTCTTTGTAGGGTTGTATGATGGAAATCTTAGTAATCCTTTCTCTCTTTGTTGTACCTTTCAGGACGTACAGACCATGTCCAGATGTGAAGTTACTTTAACCACCTGTCTGTATTTCTGTGTTTATGGTCTTAGCTGCACAGACCTTCCATAGAGACATTGGCACATCTCTGTCAGCCTTTTCACTTGGTTCTTGAGATGATTACACTGGTCAGCATCACCATCATTTGTTAGAACAATGTGAAAGCCATATGGCATGGTTGAGTTCTCTATACTATTTACTGATACATTTTTTTCATTACTAGCAATGTCCACAAAGTGGCAGTGTTCTATTAGAATTGAACTAGTGTGTCAGTAACATGCACTAACTGTGAGCCTAAGTTATGTGTGATGTTACACACACACACACACAGACACACACACACACACACACACACACACACACACACACGCTGAGAGGCATAAATCTGGGCCTAATCGCCTCTCCCCAGATGCCAGGTCTCTGTAGACCCAATAATAACACCCGCACCACTGGACTGTTCCTGCCAAGCTCTGTCCTACTGCCATCAGCATGCACACACACATGCACACTCTCACTGTGAGAGTTTTGCTTGGAGATGGGCTATCTACTTTGATACCTATCGTACTGCAAATTTCATATGGTCCTTAGGGCCTCTGGATGGAGTTAGGCCGGCTATAGACTGGATGCCTCATGCGAGCGTGTCAGCTGCGTGGCATGTCTGTTTTTATTTCGGCTCCCGTGTTAACAGGTTGGAGCTCACACACTTCCTGCGTGAGATGCATGTCTCACATGCGGCTCAAGACGCACCAAAAACGCGTGCATGCAAGAAATAGAACCATGACTACGCAAGCGTGTTGGAAGCGTTTCCAGGCAAAATAGAGTAGGAAAAGATGAATCTATGTCATTTTGACACAAATATATTTAGTAGATGACCTGTTGATGTCTAACCTCTAGATTTTGACATACATGCAGATGTAAATATAATATGAAGAAAAAAAATATTTTCAAATAGGCTATTCCGCCGTCAATACTGCTGACGTTGCCTTTGCTAAAATCAAATCAATATGTTTACGTTTATGGGAAACATACGTGTGCACAGATAAGGCTAACAGTAGTAGCATCCGTCACGTTTCTGGTGTGAAAAGACAAAATGCACGCAATTGACACGCAACAGAAGCACCACGCTCAGGCTACGCATCCAGTGTGTAGCCGGCCTTAGGCCCCCTACTGGATATGAAGACATCTCACTATTGATTGGATATGTAGGATTCCTCTAGTCAAAAAAATGCAAGGGCAAAGCACTTATGGCTACCCTGTTTTTTCTATAGTATGTTTGGCTTTAGAAGTTCTGCTGCTGTTTTTGGAAGGCCCTCTCTGTCTGCCACTGCATCTTCTCTCAAACATTAATGAAACTTCAAAATGTATCTTTTTAAAACTTTCTAGTGCCACTATCTTGAGGAGAAGTGGAAGTTCCCGTCTGCAAATCCGTTTTATTTGTAATCTCTTAATCCATTTTTTTCCTTTGGCTCACTTTCTCATGCCACCAGCCTATCAGCTCTCTTTTTACTTATCTACCTTTCAGCCTGAGTGTAAATGTCTGTCCATCAACATTTCCCAACTTTCTCTTTCTTACTCCCTGGGCTGGTGTGCTATCTGTTGTGGTTTGGTTAATCTGTGAAAAGCCTGTCCTGGGTGGGGCTTTTTAGGACTCCATTTTTGATTAGCTTCTTTCAGCTTCTGCTAATGAAGCCCCTCTCAACTAACATAAGAAGACCACTATACCTTCAGTAAACACTCACAAACACACACACCAGTGCTCCCTTCTCCCCACCACACCCCCGGCACCACACCACACCACGCTCTATTGATCTCCCAGAATGTTTGAGCGGAAAAGTTTATCGGGACAAAATTACACTCCTCAAACCTTCTCCTTACCCCCTCTCTATTTCTCAGTAAGGCTTTCCCTCTGATTTCCCCATGTCTTTTAAAACTGCTCTTTCAAGCCATTGAGCTGACACGCGCACACATTTTCACATTTGTGGCAAGCAAATGTTTTTTTCGTTTTCTCTCACTGATGGAGAAGGGATGTGAATGTGATTGAAGAATGTGTGTTTGAGTATGTCTGTATGTGTGGGTGTCTATGTAAAATTCGTGCATGTTCTAGTCTGTGCATGGCATACATGACACCATTGCCTTCAGGCCAGAATTGAACCTTTTGACCGTATCCTTCCATTCAGGATGCCGGCACTTATTGCTATAGTGTTACGTTTGATCCTATTCATTCCATATGTTTGGTCCATTGACACATGTGGAGCAGAGAAGACAGTCTTTGATGACATGCTCTCTTGCATGACTTAAATTACCCCATTGTACTCTTACTGTTGTTGATAAGAAGTTAATACACACTCTCTCTCCACGGGACAGATAAATAAACACATTCACTATGACACATTAATACACATATGGTCAGTAGGAGATTAGTATTGCATCAGTGGGCATACCAGTCTGTGGGAAGCGTGCTCTGACAGCAGTAATCCCTCCTTATCCACAATTGACATCGACAAGAGGATAAAGGCCCTTGTCTTCTCCAAGAGAGGGAATGACATGCAGGTTGGAGTTGAACCCGGGCCCGCTGCGTTGAGTAAACCTCTATATATGGGCACCCGCTCTACCAACAGAGCTATCTGGGCGCCCGCCATATAATTGTTGCCCCAGTGTGGTTTCTGTCTGATTTGGTGTCTTTTCTTTACCCACTCACTGTCTGTTATTTTCCTAATTTTGACTTTGATATTGTAGGTTCTCTGTATTTTAATCTATCTGTAACTTTGGTTTGTGTATCTGTCACCCTGTTGAGAGAGGCAGTGTCTCTTCATTAGTAAGCATTAGTCAGTGTGTGGGTGTGTGATGTGTTTTTGTGATCCTATGCAGTCCAACTGGCATTCCATGTGCTCATTTTGCCCCTTTCAAGCAGCTGCCTATAACACAATCAAGCAGCAGCGGCAGGCGGCCCTTGCTTTTCTCACCTACTGTGCAGATGTACAGATTTGTTTTTTATGAAGCCTGTTTTCTGTCACCTGCAACTGATTTGGCTCCATGGTCATTTTAGAGCAAGTTGTAAATGGCGATTTTGTATTTGACTTCATTATATTGAAGGTGTTTCTGTTATGTTATCCACCCAATATACCTACATTTATACATTATACATTTATACATTTATATGAGCAGGGGCAGACATACAAATTGGTCAATCTTTTGAAATGCTTTCCATTCATTTCAGGGTAGCTGAAACTTATTGTTCTCTCTCCCCGAATAGACTTAACTAATATGACAAATACTCAACAAGTACGTTTAACTTGCTCTGTGTGTGTGTGGTCTTGTGTGTGGGCATAGTTGTAGGTCAGATCTACCATTAATTATTGATAGAAGTGTAGCGCATGTGCTGGTAGAAAGTGTTGCTTAGCAAGAGCTTTAGCCTGCCAGAGACAGTTGCGAGAGAGACAGAGAAAAGAAGTGAGAGATCAGATATAGAACGATAGAGACGGAAAGAGTGATAGTGAGAGATTTACATTCACCTATAGCCGAGTATGTATTTTTCCCATTGACGAACAGAGACTAAAAGAGAAAGCAGAGGACAGTCCAGCATCTGGGAGATACAAAGAAGTCCTCAGGAGACCTTCAAACAGGGATCATCATAGGAAAAGATCATATTCCTATGTTTTTTTTTATTTTTGCAAAAAATATATGTTTTAAGGATGTACAGTAATAGATAATGGCAAAAAGAAAGATAGAGACTGGAACTGTTCAGATCCGTGTATCTTTTTAAGTGGCTCTAAAGCAGTGGGTGTTAGAAAGTGCTAAATATGATGAGCCGCCAGGCTTATTTTTACCGAGTCCCTCCACAGGAGCTCCATCGCCGAAACCAGCACCAGGCCGATCCAGCCCAGACCAGGGCTCTGCAGACTGTCATTGATATGAAGGTACGACTTACAGTGGATCTGGAATCAACAGAGCAGGCAACGTTTTAAGTAAAGCGAATGTTAATGTGAAGTTAGTTTGCCATCAGTGAGATTAAACTGCTGTAGGTGATCTTGTTTGAGCAGTGTTTGCTTTTTAGTTGCAGCATGTTGTCTGGTTCAGTCTGTTTTATCAGGTTCATACTAACAAAGCTTTAATTATTGATATGGACGACTGTAATATGAGCAAAAGTAGAGGATCTTGTTACGGTCGTAGGGAATTGAGGACCCAAACGTAGAGACAATGGCAGGCAGGCAGGACAAGTTTGTAGCGAGGATTTATTAACAAAAAAACAGGGTACAAGCCACAAGGACAAAATGTAAAAAAACAAAGGCCAAAATCACAGAAAAGTGCACAGAGAAAAGGATTTCCAAAACAGGAACAAAGGAGCTACAGGGAAGATGCAAGGAGCACACAAACAAAACGATCTGACAAAGAATAAGGGGAACATAAAGACTGAATACACCGGGTAATGAGACAACAAGTGGCAGGTGACACAAGGGCTGGGGAACAGGTGGAAGACATCAGGTAATCACCAGAGTGGGAATACACCGGAAATAAAACTAAAGGCAAGACAGCAAAGAAAAACAGACTATCAAAATAAACAGGAAACAGAACATACAGATACTCACAAGAGACCACAAGACAGAAACTACAACAAGAGAGCGACCAAGGACTAAGATATGAAACAAATCAAAAACAGGATGGAACAGAACATGTACAAAACAAGACCAAAAATTACACAATCGCAAGACAAGACAGAAAACCAGGCTAAGAAATTAAGACAGGAAAACAGACTACCACGATAAGACAAGAAGACAAAACACCCAAACCATAACAGATCTTGCTTGCCTTGGGAATGCAGACACAAAATGGCATGCATAATCTGTCTTGCCGTTGCCTTGTGTCGGTATGGCACCCATGTAAAGGCCATTATTGGCCAATGCAGAGTGGAGCACTTATTCAATTTGTTTCAAATGTCACATATGGAAGCTTTCACTCTCATCTCAGCTCTTTGAAGTCGTGAGAGCTGTGAAAAATGCAGTTGACTCCACATGTGTCTGCATGCACACCCCCACACACACACTGAATGTTCATTCAGGAAACGCTTGTTCTAAAAGTGATTCCTTTTCAGCAAAACCACAGTTATTTTTTACACATACTTTGGGATTTGTCTGCCTATTAAAAGAGTGCACATGTGCTAGGATGTCCAAATTGTTGTAAATGCATGAGAGGCCCTATTAAATCTGACTGCATTAATTACAAAGGCAGAAGAAACATTGCCAGAAGGATTAGAAATATGAATGGGGGAGAGAGAGAGAGTAAGATGTTGATAATGAGGAGGACATATCTTCTTTCATTGTGGCATTTTGAAACTGTCCTCTGTTTAAGTTGTATTGAGTATTTTTGGCCAAATTCATCATCCCATGTGTGTGTGTGTTATTTCAGTTTCTGTGTTGTCTGTGTTGTTTCTTTTTCTAAGTGGTGTATGCTTCCGTTTTGTGATTACAGAACACCAACGCCCCTTTCTGTTTTGATCCTGACGTTATCTGGCAGGTAAAGTAATGTGTGACCACCTCTAAATCCTTCTGTCAACTCACCATGGGCTACACATTTGTTTGTGTTGTGCTCTATCACTATCATAAATTCTCCCTGGGTCAGAAGGCAGCACGATCATGTTTTGAGTCCCAGCTTTTTCTTTTTTAAACGTCTGTTCATTGGTGTTTTAGAAAGCAAACAAACAGTACAGACTGCATACAAATTATATAAAATATTACAAAAATAGTTTTACAAAACTATTTACAGTATATACACAGACATGAACACAATAGGTCCTGTATGATAAACAATTAAGATAATAATCAAAGTACAAAGCTGCTGTACATACTTATTGACATCACACCTCAGATATCTTAACCAAGAGTTAGGATAAGAGCAGAGGGGGTATTTATTGCCTAGCTTCCACAATATCAAAGAAAGGTTGCCAAGTCTTACCAAATGTGTCAATGGAACCACATAGTGTAAATCTGAGATATTCCAGTTTTAGGCGCTGCATAAAGTCTATGATCAACGTAGTGAAAGTGGGAGGTTGTGCGAGGCTAGACGTTTTTTATGTGCATTACTATTGTACCGGATGTTATTTTTTTACATTAACCTCTGTATTTTCTTTGGGCTTGCCTTGTTTCTCTTCCTCTTGTTGAGTTTTTTTTCTTTCTTTTTTTCTCTGGAGCAGAAACAGATAACAATTAGAATGCAAAGATATAGCATGGCTTATGATACAGCAATAAACATGAAGTAATGGAAATAATTGAATAGCATAGTATGTGTGTGGGCATTTGTATATTTTGTAGGGGGATTCCTCTAGAGTGTGTTTGTGTGTGTGTGTGTGTGTGTGTGTGTGTGTGTGTGTGTGTGTGTGTGTATTTACCGTTTTGCATTCCTGTTTGCCTGACCCACGTGTGTTTGGGATGGTACATGCAGCAGGGCTGATGTCAGAGGATGTAATAAAGGTCAAATACTTACATGTTGCCTGTGGTTTGTGCTGATGGCATCATGCAATCTGCTTCCATTTATTCAATTACCTTTCTCTTCTCTTCCAAGGTTTAGCATTTAACGTATGTCTGAACCCATGCAGCTTTAAACCTCAGGACCTGTCCATGACAGACCCTTCCATTCCCTCATAGATACTGGTGGAAAAGGAAAACATCTTGGCTGTACTCAACTGCTTGCCTTGATATTTCTTTCCTATTCCTATTTCTTTTCTTTCCTTGTTTTACCAGACATACTAGTCAAAAAAGGGGTACACATTGATAGGTTATAATCTAGATACAGGACGCTAGGAGCTGTTCTGTGAATATTTCTGTAACTTTACAAAATCAACAATCTGACTTCAAACTGTGATTGAACAGTTGTGCAGAGGTGTTTTAATGACACTTTCGAAGGATAAATTGATAGATACATCAATAACATATGAGACAAGTAAGCCCTTGTTAAAGTCCAGAGCCTAATATCCTAAGTCAGATATTTGCTGATTCTTTGCCTACCTACTGTTGCTGGTGCAGGACACAAAGATCTCCTCCCTGGAGAGGAACATCAGAGACTTAGAGGATGAGGTCCAGATGTTAAAGACCAGCGGCCTGCTGCACCCTGACGAAAGGCACAATGAGCTCAAGCATGTGGAAGTCTACAAGAGCCATTCTAAATTCATGAAGACTAAGGTAGAATGTCTCTGCATGCTATCTGAGCAGATACTGCATGGCCTGACTGATGCATGTTTACCTTAAAGAATCAATTACGACTGTGTGAGAACCTGTTATGTACCATTGCATGCTCATAGAGGAGCAATCATGATTGATAGGAAATCTTGATGCCTTACTGCATGCTACAGTGCGTTTTGTCCTTTTGGCATGCTATATTGAGGCTTTTTTGTTGCATGGATACCAAAAACTCCAACGCTTAAAAGAGGTTTCTTTTCTTTTTTTCCCTATGAAATGCTTGTGGGCCTTAACTACCTTACCTGTGTGATGACCAAGCTTTGAACTGTTCTCCTATCTGTGACTGCTGACTGTTCTGAGGGAGCAAACTCAGGTCCTATCAGCTAACAGTGAACCGTATCTGTTTACTGTCCTACCTTCAGCTGGCAGGAAGTCCTTTAGAAAGGCCTGACTAAAATGTCTCTCTTCCAGGCTGTATACTGGTTTATTCATTAGGACACAGTGTGCACAGGATGGAATGCCCCAACTGATATGCACACATTTGAATAGACACATGTACATATCTACAGGAGCCGTATTTAAACATGTAGTTTCAAGTTTCACAGAGTTTCTAGCTGAGTGTCCATGATGGCTGAGGCCCATGAGTAGTTCTCCATGTGAAAATGTTTCTCTTTTGTTCATTAATGGCGCTCTTTGTAGGGCCCATTTGTCATTGCATCGGGGAAGTTCCTGATGCAATCATAAAAGAGATGTTTTTATGAATGGGACCCTGACAGATGAATGCGAGCTTACAACGACAGAGGAAAGAGCTCTCTCTTCACTCTTACTGACCTGGGACGATATACATCATAGTGATGGCCCTGGCTCACTCTCCCATGTCTCATCTTTCTGCGTTACACAGAGAGACACCACGTGCATGGATATGCACAGACACACAGATTCATTCTATATCCTTGAAGTGTTTAGGGTACTGGTCTTTCAGCGGTGGTGGCGACTGGTGTTGAGGTGAGACTATGATAAGAGAAACCAGAGAGGACAGCATCCCTGTCCTCTAGTTTCCTCTGTGAGCTTTAATATACTCAAACACTAGAAAGTTGCTTGTGAAAACATTTTTTCAAGAATGACACATGGATATTAGTTTATAAGTTAGTTATTTACCTAGATAATCGTCTCTGACTTCACCAAGTGCAACATTCTGAAGCTTTGGCGGTGCGGTTAAAGAGTGCAGAGTGTGGAGGAGTGTGGAGGAGCACGCAGCCAGCTGGGAAACCTGGACTATTTTCCCGCTGGCTGTATGCCATATTTTAGTGGCTTGCTGTCTTCTTGTCTTTGTGTCTCTGTAGGAGCAGGCCTTGTCACCATGTGTGTCTTCCATCAGAACAGCTCCCACCTTCATCCTCCCCCCCCAACATCCCTGGATAACAGAACAAAAAGAAGTACCCCTCTCGTTAGCTTCTCTCCTCTCTCAATATTTTTTTCATTCAACGTAATATTCCTGCTCCTTAATTGTTTTATAATGCTCTGTCACTTTATCATAATCTTTTTAGTCCTCTCCCTACTATATTCCCACTTCCTCTTCTCTCTGTCTGACTATTCTCTCACCATTTCACCTCATAGGGCCCTTTTTGACTCCACCTCACCTTTTGGCTCCTTTTTCCTATTATTCAGTCACCCCGTCTCTCGGACTCTTTATTTTTATGAGTGAGAGTTGATTGGCCAGTCAGTATTCCCCCATTATGAAGTGAACCCTGCTCACACAATTAGAGAAATCTCCACTCAAATCAGCTATGTGCATTTTTGGCACCAGTAGACAGATGACAATCTTCTGAACATGGCTAGCCTCAGCACAGAAACCTTGCTCTGTAAATGCATTTGATTTCCTTTGTGGTTTTCTGTCGCACTCTGTATGGCCTTCCTTAAAGCAATCTGTACTTTGTCAGCTATATATTGGAGTCTGCATGCAATTTCCCTCTTTGGCTGTTTGGCTTGGTGTGTCCATAGGGCAGACAGAAGGCCTGGGACTCCCCTGTGTGTGGACTGGTAATGTAGGATGGATGATAATTCAATACTGTATATCATCTCTCCTAATGCATCATGAAAAAATGGACATGCAGTATTTGGAATTTACAGTTTTTAATTTCAGTGTTAAATGGATGATTTTTAATGTTATTATAGTTAAACAATTTGGTTAAGTAGAATGAAAAAGTTTACCTTTTCACCTTGATTTTAAATGACAAGATAGCTTTCCCACTATCAATTTTGTTCATATCGCACACTCGTATGTTTAGCATGTTTAAGCCTCTTTCAAAACGTTCTGTTTATAGCGGACAATGTGTGGGGAAAATTGTCACATTCAGTAATACACAACACCAACACACACGTTGGTGTGTTTTTGCATGTTTTTGCATATGTGGTTTGTGGACGTGCATGTGTGTTTGCTTGAAAAAATATTTTTTTCTCACTTTGAAAGTTGTTGTTATCCGCAAGTACGTTTGTACTCTATATCAATTGACTTAATGGTGACTTACAGGTTTTCATAACAAATGTGTGCTTGTGTTTCTGTAATTGTCAGATAGAGCAGCTGAAGCAGGAGCTGAACAGGAAAGAGTCGGAGATGCAGGCCCTGCAGACCAAACTAGAAACTCTGACCAATCAGAATTCAGACTGCAAGCAGCACATCGAGGTGCTAAAGGAGTCACTGAGCGCCAAGGAGCAACGGGCCAATACACTGCAGACAGAGGTCAGTAACACACTCACTCTCCCTGTCTCACACACACACACACACACAAACACACACACACACACACACACACACACACACACACATATTGTTTGACCATCACTGGCACATTTACAGTGATCATGATGAATGTGAGCTGTTCCTGGAAAAATAACCTTTTATGACTAACTTGCATGCACAGATACTTATGAGATGACAGATATCATCACAATCTTTGCAAGTGTACACAATTCTGTCTTTTTCTGCCTTGGTTTCTTTCTCTTTTTGTTTCTCTAATGGACGTTTAGGTTGGTGGAAATAATGTCTATGTGTGTGGTTCGTTTAGACCACCAGTGGGCTGGTACGTGTGGGCGGGTCAGTCAGAAAGCTGGAGAAAGCTGGCAGCTTTTTCTTCAGCATGTTTGAAGTTTCTTAATTCTTTGGCTCTAACGATTTTAGATTTTGCTGTTAGGAATGGAGGTGGGTTGTATGCAGAGATATGGAAGTGTGGGTGAGTGTTAGCATTTTCCTCCATCACTCTCTAGACTTGGAACTGATACTTTAGATCTCTTTGTGCTAGGCAGTTGAAAATGGCCTGCTAACTATGTCCACTCATCATTACAGGAAGCAATTTGGGCCAAAATTAGGCCTAATTGTCCATACATGTGCAAGGAATTTTGGCCCTCGCAGTAAGCAGAATACATCATACTTAAAGGAATTGGTTTTCAGAGGGTGGTTGTTGTTTGTGTGTCCTACTGAAATGGCATGTAAAGAAACCTTTGTGTGCACGTGTGCCCTCTTGCCATCGGTGAAACTTTAGGGCGAGACCAGGAGACATGTCACCCCCACCACCCACCCAGCCTGTTTCAATTTTGAAAAATCATGGTGGCTGCAGCAGACCTGTGTTGGGGGGAAATGAAATAATGTTCACTGGGCACATCACTGTGCTCTGTAAACTGCCTTCTTCTCACTTCTCATAGGCTACTACAGTGGGCAGTGATCAGATCAGACAGTCTTGATCACTACAAAGACACAAACACACGCAAATACATATACACACACACACACGCAAAGACTTACACACAAAAACACGTACGCTGTCAGTGCTGATTGCTGGACTCTCATCTCCGGTCTCCAGTAGTTTTTCCCTGCTATTGTAGTGGCATTTCCCCCTCTTGGGAAAAGGCTAGGGTTTCCTGGACTAAGTGGGCAAACCGGAGGATGAGTAAAGATATTGAGTTTGCTTGAGGCCAGCCGTGGCCCTGCATTCTTCTACTGTCTGTCAGTCATTGGGCTATAAAGCATAGCCGTTCTCATAGGATCTCCCTTTCTCACCTCATTCCTTCCATTCACTCATATTATTACTTCATCTCCCTTCAGCAGTTTGTTTCAGCTTTCTGACGTCTCATTAAAAATGCCTCAAGAGGCCCAGATTTTCTTTCTGTTTTACCCAAGACTAATGGGGCATCGTACCCCTCCCCAAATGTGTGTGTGTGTGTTGTTGTGTGTGCCAGTTGGGTCTCATCATGAATGACAGTGATTGGGACAGTAGTCCATTCCACCAGAGACAGACTGGTGTCTACCAGACATGAGGAGCAGCTTCATCTCACAGACACTTGTCTCTAAAAGCAATTCAGATCAGGATGGAATCAAGAAGGGAGCAGTCAGGGAACAGTGCAGGCACTGTGAGCGAGGGAATGAGAAAATTGAAGTGCATTTATTTGTCAGTCAAAGTTAAGGACAGCTTCTTAATGGGCGTGATTAAATACGGCTCCAGGTAACTTGAAAATGTGGAAAAAAATGAGTGTATGCTAGTGTGTGAGAGCATTGTGAGTCTGCTGCCCACGTCTGTGGTAAATTAACCCATTAATACAGTATGCGTATCTGTCATTCCTGCCCCAATCGTGACAATGCCTGGCTGTAACTATACTCCAGCCGATCAGGTAACCTATCAGAGACCTTCTCTGAATATTTAACCAGCCAGCAACAAAGGAGCAGACCGCAACTTCATTGGTAAAAAGGGGCTTGAATGTGCTTTAACTTCAAGAACATCATTTAGACTATAAACATTGGACTCAATGAGGCCAAATCAGACTGTTAGGACACGTGGGCCTGTTTATCTGATTCAGCTTTTCCCAGTCACACTTTGTCTCTGTGATGACATGCTTAGGTGGACCTCCAATTTGAATTATTCACTTGGAGTGTACTCTGATCTTTTTCTGGAAAATACAATACAAAATACAATTTACTATTTTACTTTATAATTTACTTAATTACTTTTCCAAGAGCCAGCTAAAGGACAAACCACAGTTAAAACAGTATCTACTTAAGCTACAAAGGTCATGGTGATGCATATATTGCAGAGATATAAAAGTTAAGCAAATAGTTGTATTATAACTGACTGATTTTATTGACCTTACCCGGCCTCCTCCAGAAGCAAACTATCTTTCTACTGCAACACTAAGTGGGGATCTCCCCAGCTCCACATACTGCGAGGACGGTGATTTAACTCATTCTGAATGGCCAAAATCTATGCAATATTTCGAATAATCTAACATGGAAAACACTCATTTATGCATGGTTATTGTAATGTTATGCCATGAAAAACACATTTCCTTTAGGTTATTGATGGCCTTATTTTAACAAACTAAGTGTTAATGGCCTGTCCATATCCACTTTTGCTAGTTTGATCTGGTCTGTGCACTGGGCACTTTGCATGTGTGTGCGTTGCTGCACTTTGCTGGGTGTGTAACAAGTATAGTGTACGCACGCTGTGCCTAAGCACAGTTTACTAATGTGCTGTTAAAAAACAATGAAAAGCTGCGTCACTGACTTTAGACCAGTTTTTTGTTCAATGGTGCGATTACTTCCCGGTGCCTCAAGAATTCACCTGAACACATCTCTCTGTAAGACCAGCATGCCCATGGGCGCAAAAGATGTGGACAGGTGCATTGGCCATTTAAACGACGTGTGCGCTGGATGGGACGTTAACAACTGTGTCGTTCCTAAACTAGCAAAGACACTTGCATTGGGCTTTGCGCTGCGCCAGGTGCAAGATAGGGCCCTGAGTGTCTGTTTGCACATTATTTTATAACTTCTGTGTTGTCATCTATAACTGTCCCAATATTGCTGTTTCTGCTGTTTTCTTTAGTAATATAATAATGCCTTAAGAGTCACATAATCTGAACTATTACCTTTAATTTTAGTGCAACCAAATCATGTTGTGTTTAATGTCTTTGACAGATATTAGTGAAGGTTTTCATTTTGTGAAGGTTGATATGCATTGATTTAGACGATGTTCATCACTTGAGGCAAGCATTTTGCAGGTGGCAACTCACCCACACAGGGGAACTCCAGACCTGGAGTAGGTTCAAGGTTTTTAAGTCAAAGACACATAAATAACACCACAACATACTGTTTGATATGTTCCTCTTCACAGAAAGCCAATAGAAGTGTTAGCAGCAGCACGCCTTTAATGTATGTTCTGCAATGTGGCAACATGTCTGTGTTTACAGAGAGCAGTGTGTGGTGTTTTGGTTTAACTTTCTCAGATGTGACCTCAAATATTTTTTGTTCTCTTTCATCACCAGCATTTGCAGTGTCTGCCAGAAAACCTCCACTGAGTTATAATTTTGAGGTTGAGGTGTAATGACCTGGAGAAGATATGAATGACTCAAAAACGACTTGCTAACATCAACCATAGCGACAGTGATGAATAGGGAAAACATGAAAAAAAAAAAAAGAATCTGGAGAGGGAAAGAATCTAGAATAGATGGAGTGACAGGATGAAGTGAGAAGGAAGAGAATAGAGTTGCTTGATGGATGTAGAAGGCTGCGGGCCTTTGTCAGTGAGCGATGCTATGGTGTAGTGTGCCGTGGTCCCTGTTGGACCATTTTTGTTGATCTTTCCTTGTTCTCTTTGCTGATTAATGGTTTATATAAGTAGTGAAGCAGGGAAAAGATGTGGCCTCAACCTGGTTACACTCCACCTCTATACCCCCCCCTCCCCCTGTGTTCTCACTCTCTGTTCTTCTTTCTGCCTCATTCACTTTTGCTTCCTCATCCATGTTTTCTCTTCCATCCATACAATCTTCCTCAATCTGTTTTCTCTCTCCCCATTTTCTCGCCTACTACTTCTTCTCCTCTATCTGTTATCATCCCTCATCTGTTGGTACCACTGCAAGAAAGAGTGTATGTACAAATTACCTTGATTAACACACTGAAGACAACCGTGTGGTGGTTGGCATAAACAAATGGAAAACAGTTCCTGTTAAAGGTTGACAACTAATTATCAACTTCACATTTAAAACCTGGGCCTCTCGTGATGAATCCATTGCAGACCAGTTATAATATGACCTCATCTGAACCTGACTGACCACGGTTCCAACTCTCAGACCCAACAGAATGCTCCTGGGTTCCTGGGTTGGTGCGGTTTGGGATGCAGTGTGAGTACCAAAGCGTCAGGCCCCCCAGAACAAACATGGCGCGGTCCAAAATAAAGCCCTCGCAAGTTCTTCAGAGGCCATGTGGAAAAGTCATAAAGTGGAGTTATTGGGGTCAGAATGGGGATGAGATATTTAATGGTTTACACAGGGAACGAGGTAAATATGTGCTCAACCGAAGGAGTCGAAGGTGTGTGCACACATATGATTGTCGGCTCTTTTGGTCTTTGGGGAGTGCATGTGTGTAATCTCTTTACATTTTTTTTTTACGTTTTCTATCTGTGCACATTTTGAAATTAAACAAAAACACACACAAACACAAGAGAGTAATTACGGTTTTGCTTGGCCTGCTGTCAGTCAGTGGCTGGTTAACCAGTAGGCACTGAGGTGCTGATAGAGACAGCCAGAGACAATACTCTCCTTTCTTTTTGTTTGACCTCCTCGTTCCTCAGGGTCACCCGGCTTTGCTCTGACCACTTAACCTCTAATTTCACACACACACACACACACACACACACACACACACACACACACACACACACACACACACACACACACACACACACACACACACACACACACACACACAATCCACTCCAATCCAGCGGATTTTATTCGAAAGGAATCATTAAAATTGTGGTTAAAGTATTGCCTTTTAGCTTTTAGTGTGTTTGGGAGTGTTACCATCCATATGAAAGTACATGTTAACAGCTCTCTTTAACCATGGGGGTACATATTAGTATTCTCCTTTATTTACCCCCTAACACTGCAGTCCAGGAGAACACAAATTAATTATGATACTTTACAATGTTGCTGGACCCGACAAGACACTTGATTCACTTGCATTTCTTTCCTAAAGTTTAAACCTGGAGATACAAATGTGTCACATTTGAGAATAACAGTATATATATATTAAGTAAGGGATTTTAGTCAGTTTAAATACAGAATTACCAATTAATGCATGTAGTTATTAATTACATATTTACTTTTTCTGTCCAGTAAAACACAAATTACAAAACACTATTAAATACGTATTTTAAATACATTTAATTGAAATACTGCTCATCTCTGCAAATTATACTGGGGTCAAATATGTGAACAACTGGAATATATATTCTATAATGATTTTGTCAAATTCATTTCACAATGAAAAAGTGCAACAGGCCATGCCTTGTATTGCTTTTTCTGTCATTCTGATCTATTGTTGCTCTGAGCAAATTGTTGTTCTCTTTATTAACACGAAAAAGTGGAAAGTAGCGAGCCACACAGGACAGATATTAATGACAAATAACTTTTGGGAAGAACTGTATGGAATCATTTTTGATTGATACCGTAGATGAAAATCATGGATGAATGTTTGCTTTTTTCTGCCTGAATGTAACCCCTGTCAATTACACAATGTATGTAATAGAAAAGGACTGAAGAAACATCAGCAGATGAGATTTTGCTCAGTCGTCATGGAGATGGTTCACTTATAGATTTCAATGGGTTTATTAAGTGACAACCCCAGTGTTTTCTCTACTATATGATCATGAAGGTGTGTTATACAGATCAGCAGAATGACCTGAAACTGTTTTACTTAATCAAGCCCTACTGTGCGGTTGTTTGCCAGAGTGACTGCTCACGGTGGTTTGACAGGAAATGGATTCCCTGGAAACAGGATGTAGCAACTGGTGTGCAAGTGTGGAAATGATCAGGAAAAATAATCAAAGCAGGAGCAAGTGTTAATGGGGGGGTGGAACGCCTGCAGCGTCTCTTCCTTTATATGTGCATGTGTGTTTGTGTCCATTTTTGCTGGAGGAGGTAATGATGATGGATGGAGGGCAAAAGAGGGAATGAGGCAGATGTGTGGGTTAGTGTGATGGTACTTGGGGTTGAGTCTTCTACATTTTCTGTGTCATATCCATCCTCTGGTACAATACCAAAAGCATGACATGATTGACTTTCGTGCTTTGGGAAAAAAACATTCATTCATTATATTGACAAAGATCTTTTTGTTAGTGTTGTTAGTGGGAGTTCTGTGTCTGTGCGTGTTAGCGTCCTTGTCCTTTTTTTTTTTTTACATCTGCACTTTCCCATGTTCCGTCTGTAGCCTGTGGTCAGACAGCTGTGTTGCCATTGTTTGATCCACAGATGTTAGAGTGTACAATGAGACTGTGCCCCAAACTCCACATCGCAGCCCCTGCTGTGAGGCAGTTTACATCAGATTATTATCCTAAGCAGGCCCTGAGGTGATCTGTCTTTTATACGATTCCTGATCAAAGCTGTTGCCTTAACCCTGGCTTTGATGACACACCTCAAATGACACCCAGCCTAAGACCCAGGACAGGGAACGTCCCTTATTTCCGCACAGATCAGCCCCAATGTCGTCATGTCTGGTGCGGCCAGCTCAGGTGGAGAGGAAATCTTCTGTGTGTGCATGTGCTTGCATATACTGTGTGTGTGTGTGTGTGTGTGTGTGTGTGTGTGTGTGTTTGTGTGTGTAAATGAAAGAACCCAGAATCAGTGCAGGGTCTTAGAGAAGCTCAGCCCTTGTTCACAGTTGCTCTGTGAAATGCCTCATTCTTCCGTTTGACAGTGCAATTTACCGCTGCACCTGTGCACACACACATGCATGCCAAAATGCATTAATGCTCTCATATGAAAAAACGCACTCTGTCTAACTTCACAACCTTCAACAGTGACTTCTTGACATCTATCGGAAGTTTCTATTGCCTCATCTAGAAACTATGGATCATTTAGCGCTTCTCCTCACATCTGTGTGAGCTAAAAGACACTCACAGTCAGGTGCTTATACTGTATACCATCTGTTAATTCTGCAAACAAGTATTTCATAATCTGGATTGGCCATTTTTTTATTAACCTTTCATCAGTCTTTGATAATGCAGAAATTAATCAGAGTGACAGCAAAACTAACAGCAACTGGCCCAGCAGTCCACATCCATTATCTTCTTTCTTCAGCATACGAGATGGTGTTGGTTTCTCTTTGAAACAATACACAGATATATTTAAACGATTAAAGCTGGTATGGGGGACTTTCTGGTGATTGAACATCATCTTAAAATGAGATAGCCTTCCTTCTTTTAGTGATACAATCCAGACTTGGCCACATTAATTGCTAGACAAACATGAATTAGTTGAACATTAGTTCATAAATTTAGATGATTAATTTCACAGCATGAGCCTTTAAATAAATTATGCCCTGTGCTGTATTTATACAGGCTGGCAGGACGTCATACAGCCAGAGAAGTGAATAACTCAGACAGCTGTGTTTAGTGCACCGCAGCCGCCTGAGCAGACCTGAGTTCAGATGTCCTATACACTCCACCAGACCCACTCTTGGGATTAAACACCTTTCATGGTGGTGTTGTCAGTTGCGGTGTGTGTGTGTGTGTGTGTGTGTGTGTGTTTGAGAAATGTGTTCATGCATTAAGGTCAGAGATATTTAAACAGCTAGAGTGAGATAAGAGATCATATTAAGATATTTTTTTCTGGTCAACCTATTACTTTACTTGCTCAAAAATGGGTGAGTGAGAGAGCAACTGTCAGTGTGTGCGTATGCTAGTATTGGTGGATCCCTGGAATTTTGCTGTGGTCTCCCCATCGTCTCTGGTTCTGCCGTTTTGACTGTGGTCTACTCATATAGTCCCTGTGTTGTTCATTGTGGCCCGGAGCCGACTCTGGGCCTGATACCTTTGCAGAATCTTCTGCCAGAAAAACTTTTATGATGAAATGGGAGACAAGAAAAAGGGAGGTGAGGACAAACAGAGAAGCTGTTTTCTTTAAGCCTCTGTTGTACTTTGCTAGCTAGTGTCCAGAATCCACATTTGGCTGTCATTGCAAGCATGAAAGAGGATGTCAAGGAAAAGGAGGATGTATTTATTTTTTTTGTTTTATTTTGTTTAATTGCAGGTACATGCATGTGAATACTGTTGAATATATGCATGTGTGCATGGGCTGCATGCATTCTTTAGTGGTTATTAGTGTGTGACTAATAGGTAAACTAAATTCGAACAGCACTTCCCTAATTGCAAAGAATTAATAGTTGTGCAACCACAGAATCTTGGAAATATATCCAAGTCATTTTTTAAAAGGATATGGTGCTGAGTGAGGGGCTGGAAATCATACGTGGGATTTTTGGGGGTGGAATATGGGGTGACATAGATGTGCTTGTATGTCATCTCTTCTAAGAAACGCCTTTATGGAATCCCCAATGTCCCTTTTGGATTTGAATTGCAGACCAGACTGGACAGCAGTGTTCCCCTCTACCTCTTTCCCTCACCTTTCAATTTTGTCATTTTCTCATTCACTAAACAAAAACAACAAAAAGCTGTGATAACAAAACAGAGTGTAGTCCCCTGTACCCAATTACATAAGTAGAATGAGTACCCCAGCTTTTCCAGGGAGCGTAAGGGTTCTGCTTTGCATGTTATCGCTCTCACTTGGAAACACACAGAAATGTACACACTAACAAAGTCATAGCTGGAAAATGTGGGCTGTCCCACAGACAGCCCGGCTTGAGGACTTGAGGGATTTCTCACATCAACACAATTACTTTTGTCTCGCCCCCGGACCCCCACCTTTATACGGCAATAGGAAAGCTCCTGGAGAGTTTGGAGCATGGCTAGAGAGATGGAGTGTTGAAAGAGAGGTAGTAGTGTCGGGTTGAAAGAGAGAGGTGTTTTTGGAAGACCAGGAAAATCAGAGAGGAAATTGCAGGAGAAGCGGAAGGTTAATAATCTTGACTTGTTAGCTGTCTATCATCTCAGCATGTGTGCCAGCTGATGAAGCCATACACTATTTCCTGTAACATATATACTGATGGAGTCGTTGTTTGAGCAAGTGGAGGACCATCATGTTAGTGGTGTTAATGTGCTCTTAAGGATTCCTATCATCTCTCTCCAGCTTTTTTCGCTCTTTCATTTATATCTCCCTTTACATACACCCTATCTCCTCTCCATCCTTTCATCCTTCCCTCCTCATCGGTCCATCTCTCCCTCCTTTTTTCGTGTACTGTGCCTGGCAGCGGTGAGTGCTTTAAGAGGGTATTAGCAGGGCGTCTGTACAGTACTATCACAGCTTAGTGGGCCAGTGCAGGTGAGACAGCAGGGATTTCCTGTTAGGCCTCTCTGCTACATTCTTGCTAAATTGCTCCTTGCCAGGTGGTATTGGGGGGGAGGAGGGGTCTCTCTTTCTCTCTTATTCTGTCTCAGACACAGTGGCAAAGACATATGCACAAACACACTCATGTGGCAGCACATGGGCGCAGCACAGGATGATGTGCGTGTGCTAACAAAGGATTAGTGGTACCACTAGTGTGTGTGTGTGTGTGCATGCGCGCATGTGTAAGTGCATGCGCGCGCCCGTGTGTGTGCGCCCGTGTGTGTGTGCCAGTGTGGAGTGGGGAGGACAGAGCAAGGCTCAGTATTAGACTCTGGTTGTCTGCCATAGGAGCAATATGAGATAAATACTTCACCATCTTACACCTGGGGGTCTTGGCCTGCTTCTAATACTACTGCTTCAGAGGAACCCTCTGTGTTTCTGTGGCCTGCATGTTGCTTTCCTATTTTACACAAGAATATACAAACATACGGGCAGGTAGGAACTACTTGTGGCCCAACACAGCTGTACCTCTCAATTGTGTTCTCAGTATGTTTTTTTCGAGATTGTAGTAATTAGTGCCACATTATTGTTTTTTTCTGCTGTGGCTTGTTACTCGTTAGTGTTTTTCCTTTAGTTCTGTTAGTTGTGATACACTAAGTATGTATGTACACACTTAGGGTATCACATTTAACAGAATGTTAAATCAAAAAAACTAAGGAATTAACTTTAGAGGTGCTGGAAGGTGTATTTTTGAATGAGGCAAGAGGAACCATGCAGGTGAGCTGTCCCCACCGCCGCCTGTCTTGATGCTAAGCTAAGCTATTTGTCTCCCTGTAGTGATCTCTTAATTGTTCTCATATTGCATCTTTGAAAGAAAGGGAATAATCCCTTTTCACAAAATATTGAACTGTTTCTTCAATTTGTAGAAAGTAATTATATATGTCAGAGCTGTGCGGAGACAATTTTAACTATTTGTTATGCTGTTAGTTAATTTGCAGTGTAAAAGTCCATCGTATTTTGTATGCTCATTATACGTTTTGAAACTCTCAATATGCAAAGTCCCTAACTGTCAAATAAATACTGTAGAATAACTTATTTTCAAATAGTACAAATATAATGTAGCATAATGTTGAAAACTCTTCCTTAGCACCACAGAGTTGTACTTTGGTATAGTACTTGAGTAAATATACTTAGTTACTTTCCACCACTACACCCTCCTGTAATGAATCTCCTTACTTGCCTTGTAAATTGTTGAGAGATGAGCTGGATTGTACAACAGAGCCTTTCCTCTAAGTGTTTTCACACGTCCCCTTTGTGTCCATGTGAGGGTTGTTAAAACAACTATTAACAAGCCTCCCTCACTGCCTCCCTTTATCTACAGTTTCTGTGTGTCTTGAATTCATAAAAAACACATGCACAACTTAAAATTCTGTTCAAATGGGTTCGCTCATTACACCATTGCAATAATTGCTGGTAATTTAATCAGAAGAGCAACAGAGGCAACAGAAGAAGAGCCACAGAGGGGTAGTGTGTGCTTGTGTGTGTGTGTGTGTGTGTGTGTGTGTGTGTGTGTGTGTGTGTGTGTGTGTGTGTGTGTGTGTGTGTGTGTGTGTGTGTGTGTGTGTGTGTGTGTGTGTGTGTGTGTGTGTGTGTGTGTGTGTGTGTGTGTGTATGTGTGTATGTGTGTATGTGTGTGTGTGTGTGTGTGTGTATGTGTGTGTGCGTGTCAATGTAGCCGGTGCAGCAGAACACAAATAGATGTCCAATAAGAAGTTCTGGAGTGAGCTCAGATATCACTCATCTCATTGAACAGAGCCATATACAGAGGACTTTAATGTGTGAGTGTGAAGTGTGTGAGAAGTCTGATCTGTGGCAGCACTGGCCCAATCACACAGCACTCTCAATAACACATGATAGGACAGGCTACAGTCTCCTTTGCTCTCTCTCATACACATGCATACACACACACACATACACGCACATACACGCACACCCAGCATCAGTCCACAGTGGTTTATATCATGGATAGTAGGTCACAGCTGAACTTTTACTACTTCCAAATGTCAACAAGTGAATGTGTTGAGACATGTCAGTTCCAGTAATGAATAATAACATATGGCCACCTGACTGAGAACTGGGAGAGAAAAACGTGGTGTAAGCTTTCATAGTTTTTTGCCTGTATCCCTTTGTATTTTCATAAGTGTTTCTGTTTTTCTGTCTCTTTTCTGTCAGTCAAATCTGGTCTGTTTCCTGTCTTTTACAGTTTATTACAGATTACAGTCAACCTATTAGCTTGCTTATCCATCTGCCTGTCTGGCTTAACTGTATGAATATTTGGTTATATTACCCATTCTGACTTATTTCCCCCTTTTCACTTGTTGTCTGACTTTCTGTCTACCTGTGTATTAGTATAAGTAATTAATTTGTGATGAAACGCAGCTTGCAATCTACTTAACTGCTGTTCAAACTCTATTGGTCCGTTCAAGTTTCTTTCTGACTTCTTACCTGTACTTAACATCTTGTCTTGGTCATTTCTAGGTAGATGCACTGCGGGTGCGTCTGGAGGAGAAGGAGCAGCTCCTGACCAAGAAGACCAAGCAGCTGCAGGACCTGACTGATGAAAAGAGCACACTAACAGGAGAGATCAGAGACATGAAGGACATGCTGGATGTCAAGGAGAGGAAGGTTAATGTCCTGCAGAAGAAGGTAAGTGAGTCCAGGGGCCGCTTGTAGTGATAAACCAACACAGAATTATTACCCAATAGCCTATCAATGTTGTGTTTTCAGCCTATTCATCTGGCCCAAAATATAGTTTTGATTAGGATTAGTTATACATAACTAAGAAAACCTCTTTTTTGATGATTGTAATCTATTTCTTTTCCACTCTAAGATTTGCCAGGAAAAAACTGCTGCTCATTAAATTGAATCACTTTTATTGGGGAACAAAGCGTAGACATTTGATAGTGACCGGTCTGTTGACGGTTCACAACATCAGGTAACGTTCCCTGGTTAACAAGCCATATTGGAAATGAATTCTCTGTTCGGGCCACAGGATCATGTCTCTGGCATTGTGAGTAGACAGTGAGAGTGTTTTGTTAAATGAATCATTGAATGTGTGCCTAAGATCTGCTACTCACAGTTGATCACTGTAACATGTGGTTTGCAAAGATACCGCCACACATAAATGTGTTCTATACCCAGACCAGCACACACATTCTTCTCTATCTATCTTTATCTCTATCTTATCACTATCTATCTATCTATTATCTATTGTATCTATTATCACTATCTGTCTGTCTGTCACACTCTCACACACACACACACACACACACACACACACACACACACACACACACATACACACACACATACACACACACACACTTACAAACACACACACACACACACACTCGCACGGCATGTCTCAGATGCCTTAATGACTTTTATAAGGTTAGCTATTTAGACAGGGCCTGTGGCCACCTGTGGTGTACATGTTTGCAATTCCTCTTTAGACCAATTATACACACATGCAGGTCTCATCTAAACTTCCTTGTTTCCTCTCATGTCCTCAAATTAGATGTCCCTCTCTCTCCTCCCACCCTCCCACTTGCTGAGTTTAATGAAAAGGGTTCCAAAGGTCAGATGCAGTTGACTTTTTTTCCACGGTCAGGTTTTTTTATAGGCTTTCAGTTCATTTTGCAGGCATTTGGTGGGAAGTTTAAAGTTGTAGTCACCATTTGGTAGTTGGTCTATTTTACCGTAAGCCTCAGTTGTCATTTTCATCCCTCTGTGAGATTAGGTTGGAGGATGACTAGGCAACTATTTAGTGTTTGCTGCTGTATTTGGCTTCTTCATTGACGTTTTTTCATCTGTCTCTTTTTAGAAAGCCTTTTCCTTTGTATCCCTGTATGTTTCTCCTTGGCTCTTACCTACCTCTCCCCACACATGCTCTTACTCTTAATCACAAAAGCTTTCTTCCAATTTTTCATGCCACAGTTTATTTTTTTTAAATCCAGAAATGGCACACTTCTATATAACATGACTTGTAGTAAATTGGGTA
This sequence comes from Etheostoma cragini, assembly GCF_013103735.1. Taxonomy (NCBI): domain Eukaryota; kingdom Metazoa; phylum Chordata; class Actinopteri; order Perciformes; family Percidae; genus Etheostoma; species Etheostoma cragini. The sequence continues at coordinate 12,993,382 of NC_048413.1, forward strand.
AAAAACATTTGTAACGTATTTCATTTTCTACATGTTTTACTATAATTTGACATGAATGGAAGGAGTATTTTACACTGTGAAACGACAGGTGTTTCACCTCCATTATCCAGACAGTATACACTGAACACAATCTGATTTTCCAAACTTCCTATTTCCCAACAGCCCCTGGGGGCTATAACTTACAATTCTGTGTCTCATGGGAAAGGTAGGAGTTGAGCTAGGAGTCGAAACTAGTTTCCTTTCTGGGCTTCATACTCCCTAAGTTACTGCTGGCTTATTATAAAATACACCAACAAGCTCTGTGTGTGTTTGAAATCTTTGCATGGAGCAGGAAGTCCTCCCTATACACAAATCTAAATGCCAAGGAAGTATTTCCCAGCTAAAGGGTGACTGCATGTTTTTCAGCAATGACTAAAATCCAGCAATTAAAATGTGTTGAGGCCGACCTGGATGTGAAGCTTGATTAAGAGTCTTAAATTAACTTTCTCATTCTCAGGTTTTGGCTTTGTTGTTGACACTCAATTATCATGCCATTTTGAAAAGCTGACAGAAGTGTAAACCTTGACCTTCCACTGCTACCCATTGCAACTGTTGTTTTGTTAATCATCAGACAGGAAATAAGCAAACGCCACAAATAAAAGTAGCCCTGTTTTGATTTTGACAAATTTCAAAATGTAATGAATTTTCACTCACAGTACTGTATGTAAAATGTGTGGTGACACCATTGCTCAGTTGATCAACAAGTATGTGAGCTATAGTAGATGTAAAATAGAAGTTTCTAGTTGAATTGCTTCATATCACATCTGAACTGGACTGAACTGACTTATTAGTTTTGTTCACAATTTTTCCATTTATTGAGGTCATTTTGATGATTTCAGATGGTCATTTGGTTTCATGGAACAGTCTTATTGTGCATTCCTATCCTATATACAGTGTATATATATATATATATATATATATATATATATATATATATATATATATATATACAGTATGTATAGTGAAAGGACATCTGCAATCGCCATGTTCATCCCCGCAGGCCCGAATGGTGATTAAGCTAGAATATAAATTGTCTGACATGTTGACAGCACTGGCTGTAATGTCTTTTTGGATCAATGTTATTTGTTGTTTCATTGATGCGTTTTTCGTGTGTGGTGTCCGAAGCTCACTTCAACTCTTCATGTTGTGTCAATTCCTGCAGTGATTAATAAAGCAGCTTTCTAATTTATCCATCACGGCAGTACCTTAGAAAACATACGGCTACTACAACAGCTCTTAGGGTGGTGTTGAGTAATAGACAAAGAGTTGCATTAAACAGCTAGCTACAGAGTTTATGTTGCTATGCATGCAGGATTCCAACAATAGAGACAGAACTGACTATTTTCTTTAGCGGACGCAATACAATCATATTTAAATCAAAAAGCTCCCATTCAAATCAATATTTTCCCTCAAATTATTAATTATTTGGTAAGTAGCCATGTAATAAGTGGGCTAATGTAAAGCGAGGCAGTTGTTATAGCAAATACAACCCATTCAGGCTGATTCAAGACCTGGTCACCCTGTTGGGGTTGTAGTCGCTATTTTAACTGCCTCGCTCTACATTATCCCTTACATAACAAACTACTCAATTTTAAGTACATTCAACTCAAACAAGCCCTATACATTTTTTAGTTTATATTATATGATATTATATTATATTATATAATCCATTACAAATAGCAACCATCTTGTCTCTTTTTTTAATTAAACATGATTGTGTTTCTTAAAAGGTGATAAAGAGCTGTAAATGTATTCCCTTTCCACATTATAGGCCTACTACTCAGCTATATTTTATCCGCGTAAGCGGTTTGTCAGCTGTACTTTGTTAGCTTCATGCTAACATTATCATGCTAACATATTAATGTTAGAAAGAGTTGTGGAGGGTTGTATTGCATCTACCTGCACACAGAGATAACGGAGAGATGCAGGTACAGAATGGCCTCAAAACCTCTATTCAAAAGACAATAGCCAAGTGGTTATGTTGCATGCCACATAACCGCAACATTTCTGGCTCGATTTCAGCTGCGTAATATCCTATCTATATCCCCATTTTTTCCTATCTACCTCTATATTATCAGCTTTCCAGAAAAGGCAAAATGCCCAAAAATAAGCTAAAAGAAAATAGAAGGGTCATACAACAGCAGGACACTGTAGTGTAGTGTGGTTCACCTCCTTGTGATCTTCAGTCACACAGAAGGATTGTGAATCAGCAGAAACAAATCCTTTTGTCAGCTTACTGTCAACAATTTTCAAAGGGAATCTCTCTTTGGCAGACAGTAGTTCCAATAAAAAGTGTTAAGATTGGATTACCCAGAGCAAGCAGGACATTGTTTTTGGAGGAAGATGTTGCTGAAGATTTTTGAAATAAATTTTTTTAAAGCTGGGAGTACCACACATGGAATTTCATTCATCTCTGTTGTATTTGGGTGGCTCCAGAAAACCTGGTCAAATAATACTGAAACTAGCTGTATGGCTAGATATCTCCAGATGATGTGAGAAAATATGTTCTTTATAACTTGTGTGGACCAACCCTGTGACGTGTTATGACTAATCATTCCATGATAATATTTCTAAACAGAAAAGTGCTGCTCTAGTTGCTCTCACTATATCTTACAAATCTGTATACAAGGAGAAAGACAGGACTGTAGCTTGGAAGCATACCTTGTTTCCTTCCCAGTTTCATAACTTATAAATCATTGAATCCCAATTGTAAAATAAATTGGGTTACCCTCCTCCCAGGACTGGATAAAGCTTTCCGTGACACTTCCTGCATCTAAATATCAAGGTACATTTTTCCCAATGAAGGGGGACTTTTGTGATATGACAAAACATTCCAGATACATAAAAGTAAATATGGGTTGAGGATCAGCTGTATGTGGGTCAGCAGAGAAGCTTATGACAGTTAGTTTAATATGAACAAGGACTACTTTTATGACACATTAGGATGAGGTTTAGCTTAGATCATTTAGAAGTCGATTGAGTGGCTGACCTTCATCTCATGAAATTATCAGCTCTGAATGAACCAACCAAACACCGTTAATAGAGCTGTTAATCTCTTTAGTATGTTGATGTTTATGACTGATGGAAAGAGTAAATCTTCATAATGCAATTTTGTATTCATTGACTAGTAAATAATACTTTTCTATCCTGGTAATGTTTTTCTTCGTCTTCAATGTTTTAAGTAATTTTTTATTTAGTTTACAGTTTTCTTTTCACAGTACTAACTTTTTTTAAATTTAGTTTTATTTTTACTTAGGGATTACAGAGCTTGCCTCCTTTAGCTTTACTCACCTTTAACATACAGTATATAGCAGTTTTGACCAATTACTTTAAGTGTCAAGAGACGACTTTATGTACATACAAATGAGAGCCCTTCAGTCAAACCACACTTATATAGGCTAGACTTTACTGACTTTGAAGTTTGAAGAGTCTGTTGCCCCCATCCATGTTTGAAGTGAGGAACTTCTCAACAGTTGAGAGCCCCTCTTTAGCCCCTCTTTGGTACGGCAATCACTTCTTTAATACAGCAAGTGATCCTTTACATGCTAGAGAAATGACTACCAGACTGGTGGGCTGATGAGTCACAGATATACCAGTGCTAAGCACTTTTTAAATGATTGTAGTGCACCTCTGCAGAGGCAACCTTAATTTGCAGCATGTATATCTTATTTTCGGAGAGTATGAGGATTTGTATCTTTTCCCAGGGGCCTCTCCACGGACAGTCACCATGACTTATAGCATGCTGCAATGATGTCATTGCTGTAGTTCAAGCCCAGCATTGATCCTAATAGTTAGAGGCTGAATTAAACCAAATAATGAGGTCTTTAAAGGAAAAACAAAAATGCACATGCTAGGTTTGTCCGGTCTTTTCCGGTCTTACGTATCACAACACAGAACAGTGGGAGCTCTGTTTTAGCCCTTGGTCTACGAGACCATGACCAATGCATAATGATGCATTTATTTATTTATTTTTATATTTTTGGTTCCTTTTTCCCCCTTTAGCTGGGGGGGGGGGAGGTAGGAGGTACACATGCAGAACCGGTTGTGGTGTGGTTTTGGCATACATGTGTTATTCATGTTCAAACATTGTGGTCATCTCAATCCATATTCATGCTTTTAAAAAGGCTGGCTGTGTGCATGGAAGTATAGTCTCCTCTATCATGTTCCCTCCCTATAGCAACCACAGACAGAGAGATTTGATTACGTCTGCTTGGGCTGCATCAGGCATTTGTGTGTATGTTTGTGTATGTGTGTGTGTGTGTGTGTGTGTCTATACAGAAGGATGCCTTTTACACATGGGTCTCTGTTAATTATAAGTGTCTAGCAGGTCTCCCCTAGAACTTCTCAGGGGAACCCAGCTGTGTTTTAGAGTACCCTTTGGCAGACTATTTCAGCACTTTCTTTGGCTTGGTGTCATCGGCACAGCAAGGCCTTTGATTGTGAAAAAAAATAGAAAAACAGAGAGAGAGAGAGACAGAAAGAGAGAGAGAGAGAGAGAGAGATAGAGATGTTTCCTGGCCTTCGTTTCCTCCCCCTCTTTTGATCGTTCTCTGTGGAGCAATTACTCTTCTGTCTGTTCATTTTTCATAATTTTATGAGTTTTCATTATTGTTGAAATACACTCAATGTTCATGTTCCTCGTTGAATCAATGCATACATACCGCCTGATGACCAAATTCTGTTTGGTTGCCTAGCTGTTTGTCGTATTCATTTCACTGCCCCAAAACAACATTGGTACTTTTGAGATTGATGCATATGGATAGCGAGGGGAGGGGCTGCATGTTAATAGAAAGGAAAAATATTAGTCCAGCATTAGCAAAACAAAACATTGCTTTCTGCTTTTGTCCAGATGTGTAGGACAGACAATGATCTCTTTCTACAATTTTAAATTACTCCTTAAAACAGTCATAAAATAAGAAGTGTTGGCACCCAAAAATGTCTTTATGGTCAATGACAAAGGGTTGGAAAAAAACCTCAATGTATTTTGATTACCGACTAAAATGTGAGAACAGGTTGGAGTATCGATAACTGTAGAGTGCCCCAAGTTGGAATCACATGCTTGGTCAGATTGTTAGTCTTGTTTATTTAATTTTTTGGTCAAATATTTCCGGTTCTGAATCAGGAAACAGCTCATTTGAGACTGTGTATGGTCTACCTAACACTGAACACTGATGCACTTAGAAGTGTGACTCACTTTGTTAAATAAGGGTTTTGTAGAAAAAACAGGTTTATATTCCTCAAACTAAGGTATTGAAAAAAAGATATAGACACTGAAACTCAAATATATTGTATTAGCATTTGTATTGAAACATTCCAAAAGATACCCAGCCCCCAATTATATTACTACTGATAATGTTATAATGTAGAGGTGCATATCTTGATACCATTACGGAATATACTGTAAAGACTCAACATATATAATGTGTATTGCATTAGCTGCCACCTGACTTTGTGTCATTAAGTTGCAGAAATCCAAACAGTGAATGACAGATTTGTCTAGATATACAGTATTGTACACTGTAAGTACTCCAGGTGAGAACTCGCGTGTTTAAAAGCTGAATTTTTAGAGATCCTTTTGGATAACTCTTTACTGTATGTGTATGTTTCTACATGTGAGTGTGTGTGTGAGCTTGATAGATCTTGTGATGAGGCCACCAATGCCTTTCATCCTAATGGATTCCATCTGACCAATCACATTGCAGAGACATGGCTGCAGATAAGCTTGTTGGAGCTGGGGAGGTTCCAGTAAACAGCCTGTGATAGGCCCCCCTGTATCCCCCTTCTGCTCCTATCAGCAATCAGCTGGGGTTAATGGTGAGAGCCCCAGGCTGGCTGAGTGGAGCCAGGCTACACATCAGTCAAGACAAACCCAGTGTTGGGCCATATGTCAGGCTCCAGCTATTCACGTCCGTCTTCTTCCTGACCACAACACATGCACTGCAGTTGAAGAAATCAGGCATGTTTGATGACCCTCCGACTTGATGAAGAACTAAAACTTCACAGTATCCTGATGATGACAAAAGCCATAACTCAGGCTGACCTGTTTTGACCTAACCTGTTGGCAGTCAAGTGTTAGTATTTCATACTTTAAAGGTCCCATGGCATGACATTAATATTAATTCCCCCAGGCTCCCTATGGTTCACCAGTGGCTAGAAATGATGAAAGGTGTAAACCAAGCCCAGGGTATCAAGCTCCACCTTTGAGAAAATGAAAGCTCAGATGGGCCGAGCTGGAATCTTGCTCCTTATGAGGTCATAACGGGCAAGGTTACCTCCCCTTTCTCTGCTTTGCAGAATTTGGCTTACCAATGAGAGAGAGAGACATAATGCTGTCGTGAAAAGGTACCGACTCAGAAATGGCACATCCGAAGGAAAGCTCATTGTGGGACTTGCCCGTAATTTTGCACCAAAGCTGAATTTTGGCAAAGAGACTTCAGATATGGTATTAGGGGACAACTAAGGTCGATATAAAAGCATCCAAAGAGCACCTTTCATGGGACTCTTAAGACCTGCGGCAGGCAGTTCAGTTTCTGTATAAAGTGGGTCATAGTTTGACCCTCTGTCTCTCAGTTAAATTGTATGACTCTATAGTGCATTTGATTTGTCTGACCAGATCACTGTAAAGTGTGCCGAGGTCAGAAGCTACATGTTGACACACAGCTGCTGTGGTCCGCCGGGTGGCCACACATTACTATTTTCTTTCTTTCTTTCTTTCTTTCTTTCTTTCTTTCTTTCTTTCTTTCTTTCTTTCTTTCTTTCTTTCTTTCTTTCTTTCTTTCTTTCTTTCTTTCTTTCTTTCTTTCTTTCTTTCTTTCAGATCAAAGGGCTCCCATTCCTTCTTTCCAAAGAGGAGAAAAAGAAAAGAATTAATACTAATGGTGCTGGGAGCAGAAGAATAAAGCGTCAGGGTAATTACCCAGCAATCACTGCAGCATTCCGCAACTGAGGGGGGCAAAGATAGGGTCTTGAGCCTAAAGAGCATGGATGTGGATCAACTTGGCCGGCACACACACAGACACACTAACACTCATGTACAGCCAAGCTTGCACAAGTGCAATCTGTCTTCATTGAACAGCTCTGGGGTCTGCAGGAGTCTCTCTGCTCATTTTGCTCTGTGGTCGACCAGGAGAAATCACTATGAAAACAACACTCGCTTCGTCTTTCTAGCTGTTTCTCTGTCATTCTCTGTGTGTGTCTGCATCTCTGTTTGTGTAAGTGTACACATGTTTGTGTCAATGTAATGTGTCTGTGTGTTGGTGTCTATTTTATATGTATGAATGCAGTGGAGGGTCTCTGTGTAAATGACTTTCTGGAGGAATGTGTGGGGAGAGGGGGAGGATGTCTGCTTGTCATATTTGTAAGTGCTATGTGCAGCCCCCATCGCCTGGACCTGGCCCGACATTCTTGATAATAATCACAGCCCGATTTTGTGTGTGTGTGTGTATTCCTCAGAATTCAGAACTATATGTTCAGAAAAGCCCCAGAATATAATAATAATATAAGTGGATATGGTTTCCTGTTTGTGTGTTGCAAATGTATTTATGCACATAAACAAACAGTTGGCTTCATTTATCAAGCTTCTTAAATATTTTAACTGTAAATTAAGATTAATCAAAGTTTGGGGAGTTTTTTTGTTAGTTTTTCTGACACTGGACAAAACAGTTTTGTTTTCTAGTTGGGTCCTAAAGAAAAAAAAAATATTATATATTATATATAAATATATATATATATATATATATATATATTATATATATATATATATATATATATATATATATATATATATATATATATATATATATATACACACACACACACACACACACACACACACACACACACACACACACACACACACACACACACACACACACACACACAGTATATATCCTAAAACAGCCAATAATGGTAACACAGATATGACTTTTTAGGAAGATCTTTTGAGGAGACAGTGGTGTGTGTAAAATAAGTGTTGCTTCTTGCTTTTTGACTAGCCTGTGTTTTTGTCAAACCTTATCTGTAAAGGACTGTTTTTATTTGATGACTACAGGTAAGAGCTTTTTTTCTGGATACTGACACTCAAGGCATAAATAAGAGTAGCTGCCAGTGGAGATGGCTGAGTTTTAACATGTGCAAAGGGTGACTGTAATGTGCTTTTAGCTTATGCACAAAATTACAGTATTAAAAGATTTCAGTAAACCCTTGCCTACTCACCACCTTGCTGATGATGGCAGCTTCTGCACTCATCTGTTTAAGATCTTATCTGCAATTCCTTGGCCCCCCTCCTGTAATTTTGTGTATCTTTGTGAGCATTCTGCTTTATTTTATTTGATGTTTCTGAGGTTGTCCCATATATAATAATTTATAATTCAATTCCAATTTAGGAATGATTGGGATTCATTCATGTAGGCACACTGACAACTTAATTTATCTGAACAGATACAAGAAACATTGACAAGACACCTAAAACACATTTAGGAATTTTGATCAATTTGGCTTGTCATGTGTATTCATTTGTGTCTGTGCGTGTGTGTGTGTGTGTGTGTGCGTGTGTGTGTGTGTTGCTGATGGACACAGAGCACCTTTTGTATTTCTAAACAGGCGATGGTGGTTTAGAGCAGAATGAATGTTTGTGGAATGGAGAGGAAGCTGCTGTGAGAGTCACAGGCCTCAGTCGTAATCGTAGTGAGACCCATAGAAAATTCTGTCTCTTTCGTTTGCTCCTAGTTACAGCTTGACAAAACCTAATTTTTTCTTTCTTGGCTGTAGGGTAGGCAAGGGCCTGCCTAGTTGGCTTGTCAAAACTGGATCCTGCTTCTGCATGGTCTTTTTTAGATTAAAGGCAAAATAGATTGGGTAGAAAACATCACACCAGATAGAAAGAGACATGCAGGACCGCTGGCACACATGCAGGTACACAGTGGCACAATACTTGTAATTGTGTAATAGTGCCCTGCCCTCTTCTGAAGGCAAGTGCTGGCTAACAGATTTTTTAAAAAAAGCACATAAAACCCCTTTTTTGTCAGGGGGAAACTCTTTTGCTCTCTTTAACAAAGTATAGTTTAAAAGGAGAAAAAAAGTCCCCTGACAGAAATAAAGAATGACCACTACTTTTCCCTGTTTAGAAAATTGTGGATGATTTTAGAACCTGAGCATTCGTGACCCTCCCTTCTCTTCCTCCTTCTCTCGGGCACCACTCGTCTTATGAAGTCATTTTGCTCCGTTGTTCTGGTCGATAACAGATGAGTAATGACTCCTCGAACAAAGCAGCATGACATCAGGAAGGTCATTCGAGGGGAATAGGGGAGAGGTTTAATTTTCTGCTTTAAGGGTCTTTGTGTCACGTTGCCCCCTTACATTCCCCGCCAGTCAACTCAGCGGTCTGTAGAGATCTGGTGGGGACCTCTCAGCTTTGAGTAAATGGTTGCAGATCCCTTTTGTAACTCTACTGCTACTTTTATTCAAGGTTTCAACTTATAATAATGTAGTGTGTAGAAAGTGAGTGTTGTGCTCAATGGTGCAACTTAAGTCTGGGTTCAGAGAGAGCAGTATCTCTTCTGTGTTTCCTTGCTCCGTAAAGGGAAGATGCGAAGTGTCACATCTGATAAAATGGAGTTCACTTATTCAACGAACTTTGAGAATTTGCATCTCCTCTGTGGTTGTGTACCACTATGGTGTCCTGACACAACCGATGCGAGAAAGACAACATCATAACATAAAACAACATTTTAACATTTAAATGAATTCTGCAGTTAAGATAAGTGGTTAAATAGGCCTGTTGCAGAAAATTGCCACATGGAGGCGCCAGTTTACACATTATCAGTGTTTTCTCGGTCAGCTAGCGTTGCATGTGTTGCTCTGCTTCACAGGCAGAGAAGGGGTAGTGATGGGACAGGGGTTAAATTAAGTGCAAGCACACCCTTCTCACACTAAAAAGGTCACTATCTTCCCTGAGATTTATGAACAAACTGTGGTTCTTTCTGAAAAGCCACATCTGAGTGCTCAGCAGCCAGAGGAAGTCCTCTATTAATCTGAGAATCAACAAGCTCTGACGGCATGAGATGGGAATGGTATGCAGGTGTACATGTTTGAGTATACTGTAAAACACACACACAGTGTTAAATGTGCATGCTTTACTAGTATTGTTGCGCATGTGATTGTGGAGTACCTGAAGTAGCAGTATGATATTTCCAGTATGTAGTCTTTCATCGTGTCTGACTGTGACCTAGATTTCTCTGGGGAAGTACACACTGTGTTACTACATAATGTTTAGTTTGCGGTTATTGGCCCTCTATGTGTGTATGTGTGTGTGTGTGTGCGTGTGTGTGTGTGTGTGTACATACATCCATGCACATACATACCAGTGCCAGGATTTTGGGGTTTTACAACTGTCCCTGTCATATTTTCAGAGGCGATGACAAGCACAGAGAAATGAGTAATCTTAAAGAAAGGGCAACCAATTATTGTTTGGTATTTTTATTGGTCCAAAAGAGTTTTAAAAATACAAACGATTGTATTTTTATGGTGGTCACGCTCCACGCTGGTCTCCTTCTTGTCCTGCAGAAATTATTCCTCTGGAGGCCACCAAGTTCTAGTTTTTAGTTTGGATGAAAGACAGACGGGTCGACCGGGTTTGTGGTTCTGCTCCGGAACAAGCTGCTTTTAGATTATGATTTTTCGCCAGAGACACAGGGCCTGATACTGTTTTACTAACTTCTCTTTCATAACATTAGAACTCAGCTTTTCATAATCATGATCATACTCTATGGACCGCAACACCACAGCAACACCAAGGCTCCCAATGGATTTCAAAACCCAAAATATATTAACTTTTTAACATTACAGCTATTGTTTGAGACTTAAAAGTCCCCCCCTTACTTTAAATATTTCTCACTTATTTGAAAATGAAGTAATTCTATAATTCATTGTGTTTTTTTCTCACTATTGACAATATCACAGCCTACTTTTAACCCTCTAGTTTCACCAATGATTTGTTATAGAAGTTGTCAGCACAACCACATTTATAATAGTTCATTTGTAAACCATCTTTGTTGCCATATTTTTTACATGCACATTATATTTTGTGTGTTTGCAGGCCAGCCACTCTCTGCGTCCTTTTAATTTTCTTTACATAATTATGTCAAGGATTAGTCGATTGCAGTAATCAACTACTATGTTGCAAAAGTCAATGTCATGTGCGAAGTCAGGGTCATGCGCATCAACACATTTAAGGGGAATCTGTTTGTGTCCTATCAGCTTGCTGATAAAGTTATCAGAGTCAGTCAGTATGGCTGTAAACTGTGGGGAGCCATGTGTGTGGGAGATGACTGAGACAGACGTCATGGTTTCTCAGGAGGATACACACTCAATGGGACAGACAGTCCACACCGCAATGCCTGGCCTGTCGAGTCATGATAGCTGCCTATCGTAGGTGGTCTGCTTCAGTGGGAGGTGTGTGTGGTTGGAGAGTGGGATGACATATGCACAGCGGTTTAATGATAGATATGTGTGTGTGTGTGTTTGAGAGATAGAGAGAGAGAGAGAGAGAGAGAGAGATGCGGGAGGATAGTTTGAGGTAGCCTCATACACAGAGATAAACTGAATGGCTGCTGTTCTCATCATAACAGTTGAGCTACTGGTTAGGAGGCCCCCCTCTTCCAGACATATGGCTGACCTGTACCTCGCCTGTCGACGAAAGGCATTTCTCTTTGGAGAGTGTGTTTTGACGTTGAGAATTCTGAAAGAATTCCTTGCCCTCTTTCCCATATCCATGACTCTCGTGACTCCTCATATGTCGATACAACATTTTCTTCATGTCCAAAGATTTTTCTGCACAATTTAACAGAAGGCAGAGCGACTTGGCTAAATATTTCATCGAGAGGTAGTTTTATTTTGTCCGACCAGGCCAAAGCAAACTCAAGCCTGGTGAGGAATGTAATCATTTATCTAAGACCAGGAGCGATATGCTCAATTTGACCTGAAATAGGGCTATGTGGTGCCCATTGGGACAGGGAGCTGGGAACATGAGTGCATATGTATATGTTTTTATGTGCGTAGTTAGGAGAACAATGTATGTCAAAGCTACTGAGCTGCTACATCTAGAGGCCAAAGCCAGATATTTGGTTTGTTTGTACTTCCTCTTGTGTTTACTGCATGTGGACACAAGCATGTTCCAGCATCAGTCTTGTTTAATCTGTGAGGAATCACTGGTGCTTCATTATGGTTTAGCTTTGGTGCTCAAGTACCTACATCTCTTGGACAATAAGTGAAAAGTACCTCTTCAGCCCACTCACTTAAGTAAGAGACATAAAAGAGAGTAAACGAGGAAAACCAGATCAACCTCGCCTCTTTCTTTCTCATAGTGTCCACCCTAGAACCCGATCTAACGCATCCATGGAAATCATACATTGCTGAGAATTTTATCTGTCTTTGGTAGTGTGGCTTTCCCATCATTCCCTGAAGGGTTTAATGTCCCTATCACTTGTGGACTGTTCTATGAGAGCCTTTCGCTTGGCTGTATAATGACATGTCATTAACCTATCAAGATCTGCCGAAGGGTCCTAACTGCTTTTCCCACCCCCTCCTGCCATATTCCCTCCATTGCCAAAACCAAGTTGGCTCCTTTGATTCCTTGCTCTTGGGAGCAGAGAACCCCAAAGTCTACAGTCTAATTAGATTCATTTGTAAAATAGATGTGGAGATTTGGACATTATCTATCTATGTACCCATGACAAGAATGCAGAGTATCTCCTCCATCCCCCCCCCCCCCCCCCCCCCCCCCCCCCCCCCCCCACACACAGACACACACACACACACACACAAACACAAACACACACACTAGACATTTTTTTACTCTGTCACCATCCTAGTTGAAATGCGGTCTCTCTGGCCTGAATGGCTTTTCTTGTTTGTTTTTTTTATCTCATGTTCATTAAATAAGAAGTTCTTTTCAGTGTATATGCCTTTCCTTTGTACAACAACTGCCCTAAACTGGGAAAGGACCACTTGGGTTAGTTGTGATATTAATGCTTTGCAGCAGTGAGTAAATGCTGCTCTGTCTGTTTGCAGAAAACAACTTAACCAAAAATGACGCTCTATGCCAGTGTTTACCAACCTGACGAGCGCAATGGTTTGTCACACAGAACCATCTGAGAAGCTGTCACTGGAAACTGTTTAGGAAAGGGCACACTCTACCTGGCAGGTGATTGGTTGAACCCACTGTTTATCACAAATGCCACTGTTTTTTTTTACAGTTGCAGCTCTCACACACACCTAAACCATGCCCAGAGCTGAAAGTCGCTCCTTGCCAGATGCAGATTGGTTTGGTAAACTGGTAGTTAATACGCAACGCATTACTCGAAGACTGACCCTGGATGTATTATATTAACTGGATACTGGATCCCAAAATGGCGCCTATTCAGTTCAATGGAGTTGCTCGTCTGGTGCATACGCCAAAAAAGTTTCTAAGCTTTTGGGTTTACTTCCGTGATGCGGCCCACTGAACATGTGCAGTAGTGTTTCTCCCACTAGCCCCACCGACAAATTTCTGCTTGGCCCAAATAATTTAGATTGCGGTGAGGTCACAGGCTTTTAAATTACTTTTTGTGGACAGAAGTATTTTTTTTTCAAATATAAAAGGTCAACGGATTAAACATTCAGAATAGAAAGAGACATAACCAACCTTGTGTCCAGTATGAGGGGCGCACTTCCTGAGGGCCAGAGTCTGACTAGATGCATTTTTGTGTGATATGTAAAGTTTATACTCTAGCTCTTGGGATCTCTGGGAGTACATCCACTCTAATTGAACTACTATTTTTTTATCAAGATGACATTAATTCAAATGTAAGAGCATGCTTGTGAAGTCGCTGTGTCCTGTCAACAGATTTGCTTTCCCTTTGGAACTTATTTGTAGACCTCTGGAGACTCATTGCATGGCATTGGATTCTACCCCAGCTGCATCTGCAAGTGTTTTGTTTGGTACAGCTCCGAGCATTTTGTGTTTGTGCCTGTGTATGTTTCTTTTTTGTGTGTTTGTGTTCTGTTTGTGTGGAGGTTCATCAGATAAAGGTATTTGAACACCACAACTGGCTATTACACCACCACTTTAGCGACATGAGGTTAGCCACAGAAAGGCAGCTGCAGAGACACAGTCCTACAAGTCTTGGGCTGACTCAACTCTTATATACTATATATACTATTAAACTAGTACTGAAGCTGATTTGCTCAAACCATTCTATTGCTGTGTTGTTTACTCATGTCCACTAAGTCTAGCTTCTTCTCTTTCATGAATCCAACCATAATTGTCTTGACCCAAGCCTAACAGTGGTGGCTTTCATTGCGGCTCATCTTTGAGATGTTGGGCCAGAATGGAATACATTACAGCAGGAAATTAGAGAATGCAGCTGGAGGCTGAGCACACTATTCAGTGTTTAGATTCATCTTCTCGATGAATCAGCAGGCAATGGGCTAACATTTTCTTTGTGATGGTTTGGTACCACAAGGTCTTCAGTCTCTATAGTCCAGTTAAATGCTACTTAACCTTTCAGGTTTGGTCTAAACCTTTCTGCCTGTGACTCTTTTGATCTATGATCAACATGTTGATAACCTCAGCTCCTCTCTTGTCTTTGTTTCTGTCTATTTATTTCCAGATTGAGAACCTGTTGGAGCAGTTAAAGGACAAGGACAAACAGCTGGCTGGGTTGAGGGAAAGGGTCCAGGGCCTTCAAACTGACTCCAGCAACACAGACACAGCCCTCGCCACACTGGAAGAAGCCCTATCAGAAAAGGTACAGAACAGGGAGAGGAATGAAGGGAGGGTGAGGATGTCTTTGTTGAAAATGTTGCAGGTCAAGTAAAGCTGATGGCAACGGCTGGGGAGAGAGACTTGAGGTGGAGATCAAGGTTGCTATGTTAGAATAGTTGCTGAAGGGATGTTGTAAAGCATTATGCACTTTATTATTGAAATACACTTGTTTTAAGAAGAACTTTTAACCGCCACTTGGTTTGGAAAGATCTGAAAATGTTTGACTGTTGAGGCACACTGGTCTTTCTCTAAGCTGGTATACAGCATCTGGCTTAATTAAGCGGCATGCTTTTCTATGACTCACTGCCATAATTTACTGACACAGCCTTTTGATTTATAGACCTTGGACCACACTAGATGAGGTCCTTTCTGAACACAGTAAGGGAGAGAAGGAGAAGGGGGGTCTAAGGTGAACCTTGACAGAGGATTAGTCCCTGTCAGTAACTGTGCTGAACATAGGGAGGGAGTGATCTATAGAATTATAGGAGGATAGAAGTTTTGAAAGGGGGAGGGATGGAAAAGTGGAATGGCAGAAGAGGCACAGCCCTGATGGAAGAGGTGGCCTCAGAATTAAGGGAGGGAGAGGTCAAGGAATGTAAGGGTGGAGTAAAAAATGAGTAACTTCAGCAAGACATGTGAAAGAAGAAGAGAAGGAGCCTAGCTAGCAAAAGGAATACAGTTACAAAGGATCAGACTGGGATGGAAATATAGTAACAGATAACACAACCATGCATTGAGGAACTAAGACTGAGAGTGAACATAATGAAAGAGACAGTGTGGACGCAATGATCTGTTTAGTCTCAATGGGATTTGTACAGTCCTGGTCCAATGTTAGAAAAATAAAAGTATAATTAATTCTTAAATAGATTTACTTGCCTCCATAGTTTTGGCAAATAGTAAAATGAGCACAGTAGCCTTCCGTATACTGTACATTAGAAGATACATCGCAGTATAAAATCGCATAGCTAAATAACTGCCATGTGAATCAAGGTGAACTAAGCAGAATAACTCCACATTTGTGTGTGAATGGGCTGAATGTTGATCGTAAATATGCAGGTTTAGTTGTTTTCTGGCTACGTGAGAGAGCAGCTGGTCTCCATAAAACCTCACCTCAACACTACTGATTTAGCATGCTGCGACTAACACTAAAATGTGAATAGTCATGTGGTGTTTTGTCTTTAGTAAAATGCAATGCATCTAATTGTACAGGTACATTTGCCTAATAAAACAACACTAATTTTGCAGTATTCCGGGTTAAATAAGTTACTTTTAGAGAAACTGGAATGATATTGGTGTTTTTCTTTTTACACAAGCCTTTAGTGATGCAATTTTTCAATTTGCAATCATGGTTGCTGGGTGCCAGTGATTTGTAATTGGACAGAGGCTTGGTCACAGGGCAGATTTGTTGTTGTATACTGCACTGACAATGACCATGGAGATGTCAAATCCTAGTCTTGCAGTATATACAGTCTACCTTGAACTGACTGGCTTAATTTCAGAGTGACTTGATCTTGCTTAGATTTGTTGGATGTTTGAAGTCGTTGCTAGCACACATTTGTTGGTACTATAGTTTTAAAAAATGATTGCTTTGGCGCTGCAGGCTAAAAAAGGGTTTGCATTTACGTGTTTGTTTGTACTGCAGGCTAAAAGATGAATGCTGGTTTACATTTTACTGGCACTGGCTGCTGCTTAAGAATTTATAGAGCTCCCAGTTAGGACAGATGTGGATGTCCAACTGTTTGTCTTAGTTTTCCAGTGGCTGCTACATTTTTATGTGTTCCAATGCGGACATAATCTGTATGTATGTCTATGCCTATATATTTCTGTTTGCAACATTAGCTTGTGTTATTTGTGCTCTGATGTGTAGTAACTGAAGGATCAAGGTCAATAGAAAATATTCTACAGGAGCAAAACAAAATTTCAGTGGCGCGCCTGTCTGTTGGATCCTAATAGTGACGATAGATCTTAGTCAAATCAACAATACAAAATACCACATGAGGAGTTGGAGGGAGCTTCAGCAGCAAAAGGCATTGGTAGGAGCATGATCATCAGAGTAACAGTGTCAGGTTATCCACGCTTTATGCCTGCATGAATATGATTAGATGTTACTAGCCACAGCTGGGAATGAGCCAATCATTGTGAAGCATATTGTAAACAGCTGATGCCAACCAGACAATACAAACATGATTTCAGTGCTCCGTCTGAACTAGCACTATGCTTCATTACTGACATTTTGAACTATTTCAAAAGTGAGCTTTGCAACTTAATGTTTCTGTTCTGAACGGGAGATACAACATAAGTGATGAGTCAGCTAACCTTCTTAATAAAAATATTGAACATTGAAATGTTTTTTTACACAGTGATAAGTGCTTTGACACTGATCATGTGAAAGCATGTTAAGTGTTGTTGGACACAGGGGTACTTGATTTCTTGACAAATATGAAAGCGTGTGTGTGTGTGTGTGTGTGTGTGTGTGTGTGTGTGTGTGTCTGTGTGTGTGTGTGTGTTTGTGTTTGTCTCTGCCTTGTAGTCTGCAATTACTTCCTTTGATTGTGTTGCGGTTTATTTAGCTTGAACTACACTGAATGTACATATGTATATTAAATCAACAAGAAAAAAAGGCTATTGATTAACACAATGTTGGCTGATATGATTTTCATTGGGTACATAGATGTTTTCAGTCAAAATGATCTGTTAGCATCTAAATGTGTTTTTGTTGCCGACAGACTTTGAAATGAATAGCATCATGGCACAATAAACTGTAAATCCCTTTTCTGCGTTGTCCCATTTGTTTACGCAGAAACCACTTCAGATGAAGCTTACATATAATTCGGCTGTGATGAGGAGAACGTTTGGCGAGCTTTTCAGACTTTGTGGTCAACACAGGGTGTGTGTAACGTGTTTACAAGACCGAGTGTGTGTGTTGCTAATCACACTCCCTGTCACAAACCTGCTCTTGGAGCCAGTTGCTAGCCACAATGCTGTGGTTCTAATTAACAGGCTAGGGCATTGTGCCCAAGCCGAGCCCTGCTCTTTGGTGTTTGTGTGATGTTATGTGTGTGCATTTTTGTTGTGTTTATGTGTGTTCCTCACTTTTTATTATCAAATCCTGATCTCTTTCCCTAAACCATAAACATCCTAGAGATATTTCATAATGTGGGGAAAACACCCAGGACCTATTAGCCATGTGGTCTCTCACCCACTCTGTTCTCTCTCTCTCTTGCCCTCTCCTCCAGAGCCCACTATGTAGTGCATTACTGTGCCAGTTCTAGTTAGTGGGTGTATTTGTCCAATTACCCAGGGGTTTAAAGCTGCCAATCATGTGGCGATGCCACATCGTAAAGCCTCATTGCTGAGCTGTGCTCTCTGCCTAAATAAACACCTGAGTAAACACCTTGATAATCACTTCAGTCCACACCTAAACACACACACATACACCTTAACACACACCTAGTACACACACCTTGCATACTCCGCCACCCACGGTTTGGACTTGGTCTCAGGCCAATGCCCAAAGCCTTGGTCCTCCCGCTGTCCAGTGTGATTAGAGAATAGAGAAAATTATGATGTAAACATTCCTACTTGGTTCATCAGCAGGCGATGTGGAGTTGTTAGGAAGTGATCTGCAGTACTTTCAAATCCGTTCTCAATAAATCTGTGTCCCTCAACCCTTCTCCTGCTTCCTTCATCTCCATCTGTTCTACTTGGCTCTGATCTCCTCATGTCCCTGCTGTTATTTATGTCAGTATTATTTATGATGGGCATTTATAAGTGTGTCTTTGGCCCTTACTTTGGGGGGCATGCTGGTGAGCCTAAACAGCGTGAGACAGGCTCACATCTTTTAATAATGATAAGAAAGAACTGGATTCACACAGGGCTGTCTTTTGCTCACTGGAAACCAAACATACATTTCTAAACTGCGTAAAAGCTTTTATGCAGGTGATAGCTCTTCAAACCTTAATGTTTCTTGTTCATTTACCATGTCAGGAGCGAGTGATTGAGAATCTGCGCGAGCAGAAGGAGCGGGAAGACAGGGTTCGGCTGGAGGAGCTGGAACAGATGAGGAAGGAGAACCAGGTATTAAAGGACAAACTTTCAGCCATGCAGCCCCAGAACCTGTCCCAGAGTCAGCCTGCTAACCCCGTCCTGACACAGAACCAGAGGCCTGATGGAGAGGTCAGTATGGATTGTTTTAATTAAGTTGTGATATCTTCAGAGGAGATTTTTTTTTTAGAGGATAAAAAAGCAAAGTTGTGTGTTCTATGCAGTGTTGTAATTTGAAATATCTAACACAAAAGTTGTGGTTGAAACAGTCTGCATGTTGATACGAGCACTGTAGACAAGATTGATAGTCTGGTATGTTCGAGACTGTTGCAGACAAACAGCCATCAATATTTCATCGTTATTCACATCATGAAAACAGACTTCACCACTTGTGCCAAGCTCTAAAAAGAAACCCAAATGAAAAATCTCAGTTCATAGACCTCATAAAACAAATAACAAGTTACCTTTTTTCAAAACCTTTTTCCTTTTGAGTACTTTAAGAATTAATAGAATTTACTTTTACAAATACTCTGCAGTGGTGCACCCTGGATTTACACTGCTTACATCTACAGTAATAGTGATTCCACCCTCTAACCTTCCTGTGTGCATCCACACTATTGTTAGCTACTCCCTAGCAAAAGGCCTGCCTGCACTTTGTCCCGCAGGATAAAGGGATGAATTAAGAGAGAGTGATTTATGGATGTAAAAGATCCCTCTATCCCTGTTCTGGTGCCAAGTCAGAGGCCTGGCTGTCTTTTTTTCTCTCTTTTTCCTCTCTCAGGCTTACAAGCCAGGACAGAATCTCACCCTGCCAGAATTTATGAGAATGTTTTCTTTTATTCTCATAAAAAGCATACACACATCTCATTCCTGTGAAATGATATCTTGTTGAATGTTGACACCGCACCACATGAAAGGGACACACTCTTTGTACCAACAGATTCACACTCTGACAGAAGTGTTGCCATAATTGGACTATTTTGGCAGCAATCAGACCTGTTATGTAAACTTGCAGATTCTTCAAAAAGACAGATGGTGTTTGTGTGTTTATATTTGTGAATGCATGTGTGTGTGTGTGTGTGTGTGTGTGTGTGTGTTTTCACCCTTTTAGATTATACCTCCACACCCCATTCTAGTGCTTAACTGTGTCTGATTTCTAAAAAGCTGAAAAGCTTGTACTCTAGCACTGAAAAAATGTAAAGGGTTGCGCTTGCTCTTGTGCCTATCAAGTGTGAATTCACATGTAATTTTCTTTAAAAAAAGCTTCTTCCAAACTAATGTAATGTTATTATGTGATGTAACAATACAACAACGAAAGCTGGGTTATTTACATAGGACATTTTCTACTTTAAAAAAATGTATTTTGCTATATAGATTTGTCAGGTTTTGACAGAAACTGTAAAGCAATTGATCTTAATTAGAATGATAAAGAAATGTCTTGAGCAAATGCTGAATGCTGTCACTTGTGTTAATACAACTGGAATGTTGTTGTTGCTTGGCGAAACAATTGCATTTCCACAATGTCTTAATGCCTAATATACAGTAAATGCTTTTGAAATTGGTACATTAATCTAACACTTATTTGAGTATGGGAAGCATTCTTATATGATGTAAATCTCAAATACCTCCAAAAATGGATAATTAAGCTTTTTGCCTGACAGCCATTAACCTGTCACGCAGATGTAGAGTTTGTGTCTGCCATCAGGTCGTGTACACACGGTGGCCCACTCACTGTATCTGCAGATGTTTGTATTACTGATTCAGTCAAGCTGTTAGTGCAGCTTTTTATCTTGACCTCAGAGCTCTGTTGACTTCGCTGCATCCTCATCCTCTTCCCATAAAACAGTATTTGTTGATTCCGAGGTTAATAAAGGACTTCTGAAACTAAACACTAGCTCTTCAAAGAGAACATTCTAAAGAACCTCAGGGAAGGCATTGACCTTTCCAGAGATGGTTGGCTTAAATCAGCAAGAAGGCACCACACCTCAACTCCCTTTTGAGTTCTATTCAAAAGATTCTTTTCAAACCAGGCAGATGTCATATCTTCTTACCTTTTGTGTTGTTGCTTTTTTGTTCTCTGTTTTTATTTTTGGATGATAATATGAAAATAAGACTAATCAGACCTTGATTTTTGCACAGACAGATATGTAATGAGATCAAACTCTGTCATGTCTATGATATAAAAAGACAGATAGGAGTCTTTTTATACTACCCGGCCTCAGTATGGCTGGGTATCCTCTGACCCAGTTCAGATCCTGGTGGCCACACATATTTAACTTATTTGTAATATTTACACTTCAGAGACATTTCCAGGAATGATAATAATAATTTCAGTGACCAAATATGTAATTGTATCTTTACTGGCTTTCCCCCTCCTGTCATAATATCACAAATCCCTGTTGGACCCGCAGATCTTTCAGCCCCTACTTTCCCCCTGTCTGTGTTTTCCACTGAAAGAACATAACAAACTCTGGTCCACTTAGGCCTAATGCATTTTGTGCAAGTTAAGATTGGGTTGGGTGTGTGCGCACAAGTGTATGAGGCTAGGTGTAGAGGTAATGGGGGTAAGGATGAGGTAAACAATGACTGCTTGCCTTCCAAAAGGCCAAGTGGCCCTCTTTTTCAAGGCATTTAATCCTTAGTACAGGCGCATGTGTACTTTATACACACAGTGACAAGAATATGGGGCTTTTAAAGGTCACATGTGGCAGGTATATTGTAGACTCATATCAATGAACAGAACCAAAAATACACAAAACCACAGAGTCATAGTAAAAAATAATATCTTCATTGACATTTTGAGGATGTATTTTAACATTAACAGATGGGTTCCTGCTAAGCTACCTCATTTTGAATGCCTGCACCTCAAGACTTCTCAAACATTTAGTTGTGCTCTACATTGTGCCCATGTTTGTATCACCTATTATCCAGGGGCCAACTCTGTTCAGATTGGCTAGTGGTAATAGTTAACAGACAATCCTTGGTGCATTTTCTAATGACAGACTCAAGCAGGGCTGCATGTACAGTCATAGACCTGACAATAAATTGCTCTGTGTGTGTGTGTGTGTGTGTGTGTGTGTGTGTGTGTGTGTGTGTGTGTTTGTGCACGCACTTACTTGATGATGTTTAAACGAGTGGCCTCAGCTGTTTCAACAAGTTAAACAATCTTTGAAAACACAGACAGAGAGAAGTAAAGACCAAGGAGGAGGGAGAGGTAGGGAGAAAGATAATTCTAGGGTACAAACTTCCTCTGGGATATTTTTCTCAGAGAAGAAAGAATCCATCAGTGTAACTCTCATGTTTTTTTTCTACTCGCTACTTAGAAAAAACATTTGAGATGTTTGGAGGTCTCATAAAATTGCAGCCAAACAGAGGGAGACGGTAATTTTATAATGATAATGACTGAACTCCTAACTCTACATGACGGATGCCCCGGGAGACAACTGATAGACGCAAACCACACAAAAGCAGGCAGCATAGGAACCGGTGTGGGGGGGATGAGATAGGATGAGGGGAAGAGATTGGTCTTGCTTGAGCTAGATTGTGACCCTAACCACATACTCAGGATTGACTTACCTTTCCTTTAGCTTTCAAAGCTGTAGCCATGTACTGTGAACTTGCATCTGACCCTGTGTAACTGTCAAACTGTGACCAAAATTTCAGTCCTAGAAGATGTTATGACAGTACCTGGCACTTATACTATATTCTTATTTTATTTTAACATGTGTTTTTCTGTTTGTTTTAACTTGTAGGTGCCAGCCAAAATAGATGGGCTACCAGCAGTAAGCCCATCAGTAGGTTCAGTTACTGCATGCCTCTTACTTGTTTTGTGCTTGCATGTGTGCGTGCGTGTGTGTATGTGTGTGTGGGCAGGGGCCATTTTATGACATTTCAGTAGATGTAGAATTAAGTCTGAATAATTGCAGTTTAAAATGAAAGTTAAGGTTAGTCTGACAATGGCTTTTAATAAAGAGCAGCTTTAGAAAATCTGAGTCTAAGATGTCCTAAACTGGCCACTTTAAATCTACTTTCAATCGGTCTTAATAATGTTGCATGCAGTATCCAGTTTTGGGGCTATGCCTTATGTGTCTGCTCCCTCTGTGTGTCCTGCTTTCCCCAAAAGACGCAAAACACGGAAGAAGTTGGCCGGAAGTGTCCAGACATCACAGATCGTCTGAGGCTTCTGGAGCAGGAAGTTGCTCGCAACAAAGAGGAATCTGGGAAGTCACAAGTGGAGGTGGAGAGACTAATGACAGCTCTGAGGGATGCTGAGATGGACAAATCTTGCAAGGAGAAAAAGATTGCAGATCTTGAGAGGTGAGGGTCAAAAATTCATTGACATTTATATCCATAACAAGATGCAGTCTGGGTGTCCTCAGAAAGCAGTGTCCTTCCAAGTGACCGGATCTTTGTAAGATCTTTATTCATTCCTAAGTGCTCTATTTATAAAGGAGTAATCCACAAGACGTAAACTGTCTAGATTGTGTCCTCCCAGCACTTGAAAACACTTCCACGCTGTCATGCTTTTTGCCTGATGTAATCACACTCTAGAAATGCACACTGTGACCTATGTACATGTATTGTTTTTAATCATGTGGCTTAATGTCTTATCATTTGTTTCTGTGTATCAATGTTTGCAGACCTGGGTAAGTAGATCTTTGTGTGCCTGTTGAACAAATCATCATAATAACGCCAAAGCTGTCCATAGCCATCACCTTTAACATCATGCCATGACTGTTGGGTTTGAGACTTTCCCAGGTATAATATTGTAAATTGGGGCATTTTGGCTCAAATCTGATTCCCAGAAAGATCAGATTTGACTATCCCAGCGGGACAGTAAATGTGAAATTCATTTACGGCAAACAATCTCAGTCCTCATTCCTGTCACAGCAATAACACAATGAAAGACTTTATATGTTTCCACATTCAGATCACTGGAGACGTATAACTTTTCAGTTGTGTTGACTCATAAAAGCTTCTTCCCATTTCATTGCTATCGTGAGTGCATGTGTGTTTTTCCTCATATCTAAGGTGTTTTCAAATATGTCTGTAAGCTCTACGTGTAAGTGGTTTTGTTTCTGTCTTTGCATTACTGTAAATACATTCAGCAAATGTATTTATGTATGTGAGATTGTGTGTGTGTGTGTTTGCTAGGAAGGCAGCCAGCAGCATGCCAGTAGGAGGTGGTTTATCCAGCCCAGACACTGTCTGTTTATACTACTCTGTTTATTACTAGTGCCGTGCTACTCAATTATCATCTGATTTATGGATTGGCATGGCGTGTGTATGTGCCCACATGAGTGGTTGTTTAGTGCCAAAGCAGAGGCACATTATGTGAGTGTTTGTGTGGGTATTTACTTCATGTGTGTGCGTACATATGTGAAAAAGAAGCAAAGAAAGAGGCATGGTTTTGTATCTGTACATCGTGAGGGTCGGAACTTAGAATGGTTATAGTCAGTTGTGTGGAGGTCGGTGTGTCTGTGTATGTAGAGTGATAGTGGGTGGTGGTTTTTCTGTTAGTGGATCGCCAACTGCACAGAAGAAGCCCTGAGTGTGAAAGAGGTATCTGAAAAAAACAATTTTTGAACTCTTTGGCCCCCGTCAGGTGTATCAATGCTAGCTATGATTCTGAATGGCTTAGAATGTATGTGGATGGGCTGCATGTACTGACTCCAACCCCGTTTCCTGCCTCATTCATTATCCATTTTACAGACTCTCCACTCTGGCATGGAAACTGTGTGGGTACGCATGAGCATCTAGTATAATAGGGATACAGTAGCTCCCGCAGAGTTTCTTCAGACAGTCAACTCTCTGTTTCAATATGTCGGTGCATGCGTCATGCTTCTACTGTACCTCTATATGTGTCTGCAACTCATATGCAGTAGCAGAGATTGCCCACGCACGTGTGTGTATGTGTGTTTATCCGTGCGTTTGGTTTCTGTGCATGGCCGTTTGTGGGACAGTATTGTGTGGGATCAGGCATTGGAAAAGTTCCTTTACACTCAGCTCATCCATCTTACTGGGGCAGCTGTCTCATTAGTGTTAGCCAGTCACTCCTATCAGTATGACCCCTCCCTGGGTCAGCTCGTACGGGTCAGAGGTCTCAAGCAGGTCATCTGCAGGTTATCAGACCAGAATCCACTGCAGTCATTTGTTGCCACTGTAATAAATAATATATAATAGATTTTTCTTAAGTTAAAAGCACAGGAACATGAACTTTATGTACATTGGCTGCTGTAGAGAATAGTGGAACATCAAGTTATTGTAGTTAAAATTGTGTCACATTATCAGAGGAAATTCTGATTTAACAAAGACTTTTAACATGAATACAGGAACAAGACTTTATGTGTGTCTCTGCACACGTGTTATGTGACAGCATTGGTGGATGGGTTTGTCCCTGTGCTGATTGGACTTATGTGGAAGGCAATGCAAGAAGTGTCTGGGCAGAGAATGAATGTCTTTATAATCAGAGTGTTTCTGTTGGAACTCAGTCAGATGGCCTATTAACCACTATCTGGATGAAGAGCGAGAAGAACAGATGAGGAAACAGACACTTTCTCATCCAGTTGGCAATGAAGCAGAGAGTGTCGAAGTTGAATGTAGCCAGGAAGGTCATTGTAATAAATACCTTCCAGTACAGGGGGAGACACACTCACAGCTATTTATTAGCTTAGCTCTCCTAGTGAGCTATCATCAGTGCTAACATTAGGTAGTTATTGTCAGTGTTTTATTTACTGTCAGGTTTGTAGGTGTAAATCCTAGCTAATCTGCATCAGTAATCAGAGATACTGAACAGGCTTTGTGGAAAGCATCTGTATCAGCGGTTAGCACTAATGCTAATAACTGGATTTGTTAAGTAGAGCTCTGAAAGCAATGGTTACTGATCTCATTATGCAGTTTGTGCACATAGGGTGGACCAAAGTGGAAAATACATTTCATAGAATGACACACTAGTTCGTTCTAATCTTTCCCTATGAATTCATTAAAGTAACACCGTGTGTCGTGTGTTTGGCCTCCATCATGTAGTTTGTGGCATGATATTCAATGTCTTAAAAGTACAAGAGAACTAATCCAGTGAGTAGGCTTTTAGAAACATAACCAAGTTTCATTGCCCTTAAACATCAGCATTAACTATACATATTAATAAGTTTATGATTTCAAACTGCAACTGGTATGATTTCTAACATGGAAATGAAAAAGATGCTTTTTTTATGTTTAAAGTGAATTTAAAGCCTTATTTCTTTTCCTTCACCCCTTATCTCATGGCTGTATATTAATATTAACCAGTGACATTATTTTGTATTATTTTGTTTTCTTAATGCCTATACTTTTAAAGTTTCTGTGGTGATGTGGGAGCTAAACTCTGAGAAATAAATCAAACTCCCAGTCTCACCATATCACAGCTATTGACGTGGTAAGCACTCTGGTATGTAAGGGAGGGTTTCAAGAAAAGGGAGGTGTGTGTGTGTGTGTGTTATTGTGTGTTAGTGTATGTTTCAACAAATGTATGTACTGTATGTACTGTATGTGTGTGAGTGTGCACGTGTGCATGGATGGCGACACTGAGGAGAATACATATTGGTATAGTGGAGTTGGCGAGGGTCTGTTGGCTGGCAGGAATCAACGGTTCGGACAAATATTCATACACTCACAATCAACCATTTGCATACACAAACACACACATATCATTTTGGCCCTGATTCTTGTGACGATAATCAAACTCCAGATGTCGAGAGCATCCATCTTTTGAAAATACACACTGTATGCATGCACGCCATCCAACTCACAAATAACCTCCAAAGTCTCTGTATAAAATATATTTAGATGAGTGTTTGTAAACAGTGTGTATTTGCAGGTGTCCATGTAATTTACATTTTTGGCTTTGAAAATGACACGTCAACTTCCTGTTTTTCTATACTGCGCCTGTGCTAGAGAAGAGTGTTTCATAACACGCATATCAAATACATAAACAATGCCATACACTGAATTTCACTACATTTTCTCGCATTTAAACATGTAGACACACAAGCAGAGTTCTTCCTCTTTAATCTCCAATCTTCTTCACCCTTTCATACACACATAGACAATATATAAAGCCAACAGTGAACGGTATTTGTATTGCGATAAGAAATGTCAAAGCACCATTAAGCATCTATCAGTAATAAACAGACGTGTTCTGTTTGGATCTCTCAGCAACGCATCGAGACAAGCGCCTCAGATAAAACTTCAGACTCCAGTGTTGATCCAACTGCCTCATGCTATGCTTTCATAGTGCCTCGTTTCTTCTCCCCTCTCCTTTCCCTGTACCCTGTGACTTTTTTCACTACAGAGAAAATGTATTTAATTCAGATCGTATCAGCCTCTTATTTCATATATTGTGCATCGCTTAGTAGTAACTGCCCCGGTGTGTCCTTGTCTGCTTGAAATCAGAGGATTTCCTTCCACTCTGCTGTTTATTAAAAGAGAAGAGGAGAAAACAGAGTAAGAATTAGGATTTATGAAGGGGAGATACAAATCTGAATTTCTTTCTTCCAAGGTCATAACTCCTTTTAACCTTTGTTTACCCTGGAAAAGTCTACTGAGAATGCATTCTCTTTTCCAGCAACACCCTACTTAATATTCAAAGTTACCCGCATTCAGGCCTGGGAGCGTCCCAGTGTGACCGCAGCTTCCTGCTGTTTGCCACTCAGCAGCATTACAGCAGCCCTACTGTGCCCTGCTCAAGGGCACGTCACCAGCACTCCTTGAGGGAAGTTAGAGGATCCTTCATTCATTCTTTTTTTCTCAATGCCCTTCTAAATGCATGTGAATTCAAGGAGACAAAAAGTAAAGACGAACAAGAGGAGGAAAAGACTGTTGAAAAGGATAATGGAAAAGAAAATAGATGATATATAGAATGATCAAAATATGTATTGAGAAATACAAGTGAGAAAAAAACAGAGCTGTGCTTTGGCAGCCAGAAATAAAGTGAAGCTGCTTATGTTGGAAAGCGGATGTATGGAATGCTCCAGGTGAAAGAAGCAAGAGGAAATGTGAAAAATTACTTATTACGCTCAGTTTAGGAAATGGCTGGACCCGTGCACAGTGCTCCCACTCTCACACACTTCATCTTTTTAAGAAATGTCACAGCAATAAAATACTATTTTCCCCCTGTGAATTTACTCATTTCGGTACTCAACAAATCACAGTTCTCCTTCATATTTTCCACTCACATGAAGCCAAGCCTGTCTGCTTCTTATTCACAATCTACATGCCCTCATTTGCCTTCACATTGGTCAAAACACTTACTTCATTTTGCACTGATGGGTTGATGGGGGTATATCAGCTATCAAAAGGGACCAGCGTGTCTGCTGGTTTATACACCTGTGCCAGTGCCGGCTGTGTGTGATAGCTGATATGCCCTTATGGCAAGATTGTTCTCCATGGACATGCCTCTGAGCTTATAAAACACACTCACAGACATCAAAGATCAAAGTATAAACAGAAACCTTTCCTCCTCCTCCTACTCACTGTGTAAATAAATGTGCACTTGTGCTTGTGTGTGTACATATACTTTATTTATAATGGTAACAGAATTGGATAATAATCTTAATTTACACAGCCCATTTCAAAACTCACTCATAAAAATGAAAGAAAACATAAATAAAATCAGCAGCGGTCAGCGGAGTTATCCAAAAAAGAAATAAAGAAGTAAGCCAGAGACATAAATGACAGGCCTAATAAACTCTGTGTTTTTGTACATGGGAAGTAATATCAGATATGAATACTGACACACAGTTTCCTGTCCTGCTCTGTCTTCCCTTATTGTAACAAATATTTCCTCAAAGGATTTGAAAAGCACTACGGTGTGTGCATGTGTGGCGAGGTAACTGTGTATTAAATGTATTCATCTTGTTGGGTATATTTCACATTGATTGCACACCAACGTTACTCATAAAAGCAAAAACACACACACACACACACACACACACACACACCACACACACACACACACACACACACACACACACACACACACACACACACACACACACACACACACACACACCATTATAAGGGCTACGACAGCAAATATTTGCCCATGTGTGGGGGCGGCTCGTATGTTTTGCCCAGTGTAAACACACCAGTGTGGATGTGGAATAATAATGCGGCGCGTTTAAGCAGCTGCTTGGTCAGTCGGTGACAGTGTTAGAGGGTTCTCTTAAGCACTAATTTGTCACTGTCAGCTTTCTCGCACTTTCTATGCATATTTGTGTGCATAAGTGTGAAGGCCAAACTGGGAGTTCAAAGTGTGTTTTGATTCTATTTTGAGTGTGTTTGTGACAAGATATAGATTGTGTATAAGTGTAGCTGTGTGTGTCTTATGGTGTGTTGGTTTTGTGGGTTAATGTGTGTCTACCAGTGAGTGTATTAAGTGTTAATGCTTGCGTTTGTCTTATTTGCATATTTCTATATATTTGTGTGTGTGTGTGTGCCAATATTTCTCTAGCTAAGTAAGTTCAGTAAATGACAAGAAGCAGATCTTTGTTTGGAGGTAAATACATAGTCATCCTGGCTGGTTTATACATGGTTCAGCTTTTGTAATCAGGACTTCAGAAATGCACAACATTGACAGCAGATTTATTGCGCGTGCGTGTGTATGCGTGTATTTCTGGCAGTGATCATAGACTCATTTATTTTCTAAAAACCTGTCCCTGTAGACTCACCTCTTGCTTACATATCTATTTTTGATAATTTGTGTGCCTGTGTGGGTGTATGTGCTTGCATCTCCTGTCTGCATGTGTTTGTGTGTTTTGCTGTTGAAAGATTTACACAGCAGTGTCTCACCTCCATCGTTCAAGTCTTGTCTTGTCCCAGTCAGCCCTGTTACTAAGACAAGACATATGCACAGTACTTCCCTGCTTTACTGTACACACTGTAGCCCTAACATTTACCTGTATGATGTCGTATACAGCCTGTAGGCCTGTAGGCCTCGTTTTAACTGAAAATAAAGTTAAAGCACCACAAATTCGAACAATATGGTTTAGAAAGTTTTATTTAAAGTGTACTAGGGCCATTGTAGTTTTTGCAAAGGGTATGTGCATATATCTTTACATACACCATGGTCATATTGTGTGAGATACAAATCTTTTTGTTTTCCATAGTTTTTATGATGGATTTACATGTCTTTATTGAGCATCTCTTTATCTTTTGTCACTCATCTTCCTTTTTTTGAAGACAAATCAACTTTCCTAACATCCAGAAGCAGACGGTGGCGAGTGAGATAAGGAAAGATGCCCTGATTGATGGACATCCACACTCTTTATCACAGGTTTGAACAGTGTTATGTTAAATGTTTTGTGTGTGTGTGTGCTCATGTGCACACTTTTTGGCCTCTAGTTGAGCTCTTCATTTCACAGTATCTATATTGGCTCTTACTATACTCATGTATCCTGCCCTTTCCCCCCAGCTTCTTTCCTCCTCACCTCTTTTGCAAGCCGTTCCTCAGAAATGTATTATCTTATCTCATTCTTCTGTTCACTACATTCTCTCTTTCTATCTAATTCTGCTCCTCTGAGCAGAGAGAGCCTTTTTCCAGCCTTGTATGCCTCTTGCCCTCACTCCCTTAGTGCATCCTAGATTTTTTCCTAAGTGGAAGAGACAGGCATTTAGTCCTGCAGAAATCAACTCCATACGCAAGCCAGGAGCGGCGGCATAATGGGTCAGATGGGAATAGTAAATAACTGATTTGTAATAATAATTAAAAATGTAATAATTTGTATAGTTCTTCTTAGGTGTCAGCAAGAGTGTCAGCTGTTTGCTGTGTGTGTGTGTGTGTGTGTGTTGGTGGGTGTGTGGGTGTCTGTGTGCATGCTAGCCTGCAGAGCTATACTGAGGTGTCAATATGCAGAGTGCAGCCATGCTAGGTTATTCCCACAGGACCGATGAAGTGGAGTACACCTCTCTGTACTTCTCTGCCAAAAAGAACCAGAGCTGCTCTCAGCCTGTTTTTGGGAGAGCTATTTTGTCATTCCTGTGCATGCTGGCAGGCAGCATCCAACATCCTATTTCCTCTTCTAAACAGTGTCTGAGTAGCACACAGTACTATTGCTACAACCTGGACAGAAACAAGAAGTGTGCCTGAAAGAAAGAAAGAAAGAAAGAAAGAATGAATTACAGGGACAAGTGCTAGAGAGTAGTGGGATTGATGTCAGGGAGATGGATGATGTCCACAAAAAGAACAAAACGGAAAGTTTCAGAGAGATTTTGTTGGTATATATTCCATGTATTATAAAATAGAGATAAGAGATAATACTAGTGTTCGAGCAGATGCAGGAACTCAAGCTCAAGTTTAAGTTTATTGTCATTCATCCATATCAAAACATGGCTAAAACTGACATTAGTTTTTGAAAATGTAAAAGATTTGATAAGCCACGCCAGCGGCATGCTTCATCGATTGCAAAAGGCTGTTGGTCAGTCTGCAGGTCGTACAGACGGAAATATCTTGAAAACTAGTGGATGTGATCCCCTGACTTTTGATTTAGTGCAACAATCAGGTCAACATTTTAAAACTCCCAATCAGCCTAATCTGTACTTTGTTTTTAGTAGTAATCAGCAAATGCTAACATGCTAAACTAAGATGGTGAACACAGTAAACACAATGGGCCCTATTTTAACAATCTGAAACACAAATGCCAAACACAAGTAGCTTTGTGGGCAGATCTCGCTGTTGCTATTATACCGGTGGAATAAATGACTCTTTCGCCCAAAGGAAATCTAAAATGGGTTGGCCTGAAGTAGCTACGTTACTTATAGGTGTGGTCTGGGCGTAACGTAAAATGAACCAATCAGAGCAATATTTCACAATCCTTTAAAAGCTGGCTTGCTTGTTATGTAAATAAAGAAATGTCACAAAAACATTCTTCCTGATGTTTTGGGCTCGATCTCAGTGAATCACAAGGTTATGATTGCATAATGACATTTTTGCAATGTGGTCTTACATTAGACCAAGATTACCTCACTATAGACGATGCAGCTCTTCTGTCTCTCCTCTCCCGTGCTGCTGCTGGGCCATATGGGTTAAATGGCATCGGCACATGCAGTTCAACATCACATTGCCTTAAGTCCTGTAATAGTTCCTCATTTATGTCATCAACACATCTACGATTCATGGAAATGTTGTTTAAAACAAGGTCATAATTTTCCTTGTATTTATGTGTGGTTTGCAAAAATGGGAACTGCCGCGTCCGTGAGATGAGAGAAGCAGAGTGTATTCGCCGTGTGCACACTCTACATTACGGCCAAGCATGCACCCTTAAAATAGCATCTGAATAAAACGCCACTGACTTTAGACTAGGTTTTTCCTGGTCTGTGGTGGAATTGTTTTCTGAAACTGCAAAATAGCAGTAGGGAATTTACCAAAGTGAGTCCGTGGAGGAAAAAATCTGCTGTGTGTTGGGTGCAAGATAGGAGTGATACATGCGTCGGTGTATACCTGAGAGGTATTGTGAATGTACATAATATGATATGATATATTAACAACAGTATGATTAACTACAGCAGCATTAAATTATAAAGATTTGCAACAATACTGTTACAACCTTTAAAAATAACACTAAGAATTAGGATGATCACTAGCTATGATGTTGCTACCTTATAAATACTGTAGAGTATATTGTATATTGTGTCCTGGCCTCCATCTCACGTCCTTTTCATTGCTCTTTCTCTTTCTCTCTCTCTCTCTCCATTTATCTCTGAGTCCATCAGGAACACAGCACGCTCCGAGGGTAAACACAAACAAACACGGCCTTCCTCCACTCCTCCTTCTCCCTATCCATCCAGGAGAGTTTATGTGGGATGGGGTGATAGCATCTCTCCGTTTCATCGTCTCCATCGCGCCACGCTGCACTTCACAAACACAGAGAAAACACACATCGGAAATGTTCACTTCAAGCCTTCACACAGGCCTTTTATTTCTTTTTTATCCCAATTCCCCCCCCCCACCCTATTTAGAGACACAAGGATTATTGAAATTTATTTTAAATCCATCTACAGTTAAAAAAGATGGTTGCATTTAGGATTTTCATTCACTCCAAACTTGTTCCCACAGTCTGTACATTTGACTCAAACTGTATAGGGAACTTCTGGCCATGCACACATGCTTAACATTCTTTAAATTATGAAACTGGGCACATAGAAGTTGACGCTGCACACTTAACGTTTTGACAGAGACAGATGCCTGTGTGGTTTGTGTGCCTGTGTGTGAAGCTGAGGATCGTAGGTACACATATGCTGAAATGTGCATTCTCTCACTCTCCACTCGTTTATTTTAGTGATTATAATCCCTCCATCAAACGAGACATGTCCAGACTCCATAATGATCCTTCCCAAGGGCATTAGGTGATGATTGGTGCTGCAGAGGCAATTATCTTTCCATTTCTTCCCACTCTCTGTATCTCTCTTGACCTTTTTACCATTCTTTGTATTCTTGAAAGCCAACAAAATTCTCTTGTTACTAATACAACTTGCATAAGACACAGATATGCACTGACACAGACAAACAGACAGACACATATACTTCATACGCACACACACACACACACGAACGCACGCACGCACACATTCGCACACACACGCACACACATGCATACACGCACACAGGCAGACAGGCAGACACAGCTTTCTGCTCAGGTTTCACCCGGGGGTCCAGTGGTTGCAGCCCCATCTCAGTGGGGTGTTTATGCATGTGTGTGTGCGTGCATGTGTGTGTTTCTGTCTGTAAGGTGGGGTCAGACCAGTACTTGTTGATTCTGGTGCATCGAATTACTGCCTGTCTGTCACATCCAATTACAGCTTTGGACTGCTGATGCACACAGCCGGCCTCTGTATGTGTGTGTGCGGGTGTTTGTCGCTCACCTCCAGCTGTGTCGTGCTGACGTGACGAGCCACAAGTATCTGCTTGTGATTTGGCTGGCTTGGCACTATTTTCATGACACTCGGGATAATCCCATCACTAGTGTTTTTGTCAGTATCAACAAATTCAGTCAGTTGGTTAGCCTTTATCATGAAGGGGCCCAGTTTTTCAATATTTACTACTGAATTTGAAGAACTGGCTTCACCACTATCTATGTATAAAACAGGTACCAAGTCAAAACTCACTTTAATATTCATGAGGGGCAGTGAATAGGCCATTCATATGCATTTAGCATGACCAGCATGATCTCGTAAAATCACTTTAGTTTTCCATGCATTTAGCATATCCTTTTTTTTGCAGTCAGAATAGATTCACTGTGTGTCTACCACTGTTTAGGCTGGAGCTCCGTATATGCAATACAAAAAATTAGCCTACTCAGATCACTGTTAGACTCAGGAATAATGTTAGAGACATGCTCACCAAGGTTGAGCTCAATGTGTCATCTACATGCCTGCAAATCTGCAATTGTTTAAGGCCTTCTAATTTCAGTAACTGTCTTTACAAGCAGCCGTTTCTAAGATGAAATGTGAGTTTAAGAGCTTGTAAATTGACTTGCTGAAAACATCGAAATATTTTCTCTTTTCTCCGTTTTTCTTTTATATTGTCTAGAGAGAGTTTCCTATCCATGTTCACTGCTTCCAACAGTGCAGACACTTCTACTTGTAACTTGTTCCTATTGTGTCATATTCATTTGATACATGCTTCTACAAGTGTGCCATGAAGTCTGTGGTGTTGAATTTACCATTGTTGTCTCTAACCCTGAAAACACCGTTTTGCTTTGACGGCAGGTAGCAGCTCTCACTCACCTGCAATGTAACCAATGTCATTGAACAATATTAAGCATCAGTGTTGCTGCTTCTCTTTATGTAAATTTAAACAAACAGCGGCCATACAAGTTTTCATCTTCAATAGTTCAAATCAGAATGTGACTTTTATTTTATTTCTTATAACATCTGATCTGGCGATTTTGGCATGTGCAGATTTTGTTACTATGATGATATGATGATTGCCCCACCCCTTAGTTTGTGTTTGGCAACAAGTGTAACTGAACTTGTCTTTGTTCAGTTCAGAAAGTGTCTCCTTGTCCATGTGACTCCAAGGCTTTTTCACTGCTCCAAGAAAAGTGTGAACATGTGAACTTGAAGGTGACTCAAAGAAGAAAGAGTTAAAAAAAAAAAATGAGGCAGAGAAAATCAGGAGGGGGGGGGGGGTGTTATTATTTCTGTCAAGTGTTTTCTTTCACAGTTCCATCACCCAGTGTGGAGAGGGATCCTTTTCCCCCACTCACCATAGGTGTCAAAGAGGCCACACACAAACTGTGCGTGTGAACGTGCACGGTCTACTCAGCACACCCACACTCAGACATGTGCACACTCACATGGATGTCGGCAAAGGTCACAGCACTTACACACTCTTTCTCCATCACTTATCACTCTCTGCTGTCTTGGCTGGGTCTTTGTTCTGAGGGAAGTCTTATTCTTCTATCACCACAGCATTTTTTTTTGTACTTCCTCAAGTCTTTACTATTGTTTCTATTTTTCATGGACTGGGTTCTTTTTTTAGCAAAAGGTTCAATAAATACACCTTTTCTCAAGTCATCTTTTGCCAATATAGTTGTATTCCAGTGCAAAAAAAACATTTCATGAGGCTTTCAAACAAAGTATACTCAAAGAAAATCCCTCTCCCCTGGCTTTTGCTATACTTTGCTTCCAACCCCTTCCTCGTACTCCTCCTCTGAACTTCCTTCGCCCCCTCAGCTTCCTCTTTCAGCTTCCCAGGATGCCATGCGGGAGACGGCGGAGAGAATCAGGGAGTTGGAGAGGGCTCTGAGAGAGAGCATGAACACCTCCGCCCATAGAGAGGCTCTCTGGGCGCAAGAGGAGACTGCCCGTGTTCAGGCCCAAAGACAGGTTTACCTGATGTTTACAATTTAATTTTATTTATAGTGTCAAATCACAACAGAAGTTATCTCAAGACACTTTATAGATAAGGTAGGTATAGACCACACTTACACATCTTACAAAGACCCAACAATTTCCAGATTAAGCAAGCATGTGGTGAAAGATGTTTTGTACACTGATCGGACACTTGGGACCAGCATATACCTACGGACACACACACACACACACACACACATTCATACACGGAGATAGTCATATATCTATATATACCTACATAGGCAGAATACCTTTAAAACTGAGAGCTCTGGTGTCACCTCACCTAGGAGTAAGAAGGACCACTGGGAAAATGTGAAGAACCTATCTGCACCCCCATGTGGCTAAGAGTGTAACTGCAGGCAGACTGTGGTTGATGAAGGATGGTGCTTAATCCTGTTATATGTAGTTCTTAACCAACAAGTATAATTTTTACAAAATGGATAGTTTTGCTTCCTGTCTGTTCTTTTCTTTTCTAAATTTGGTTTATATTTTCTAAACATGCTGTTGTTTATTTTTGCCCTCTAGACTGAAATTTAAAACTGAAACTGAAACTCCCACAGTTCATTTTTTGTCTCTCCTTTGCTGTTGCATGGTTGAAAATGTGAGCATATGTTTAACACATTGTGAATTTATGTGCAGGCAATCAGAATTTGTTAGCAAATCTGTAGACTTGTAGTTGTGATTGAGTACAGGCTGCCCTTTTAGTCTGTATGTCCTGCTATCTATCTGTCTTTCTGACCGTCTACATCTTTAAGTGGGTCCCAAAAAGTGTGTGTCTGTGTGTGTGTGTGTGTGTGTGTGTGTGAGAGAGCGTGTAGGTGTGTCTGTGGTGGGAAAGAGAAACAGGGCAAGGGAGTGTGTTTCCTCTTGGTGTGAGTATGCATCTGAATGAGAATGACCTTGAATTACTGATGACTGCCACAAGTAATATGAGAGCAATTGGCGGTTAAAAAAAGAACTAACATTTTGAGGACGAATGGTGGCTGCATTGCTTCAAACATACATACATATGCTCTCTCACACACTGACAGACACACACACACACACATTAAAAGACAGATTCTTATAAAGGAGAACATTAAAGGTGAAGTGAGGAGATTGAGGTGGACAGAGCGGGAAAATAAGATGAGGTCAAACTCAGTTTAGAAAATTCTATGAGAGCCAATGCTAACTGTGGCTTGTTTTTTTCCTTCTTTTTTTGTGCAATTGCTGTACTTTACACGCTTGACTTAAAGTCAGCATGGATACTGTGTTTATCAAACAATTGCCTTATCCACTGAGAAGTCCGCAAGAAAAGTATATTTATGTCCGTGGGACTTTTCGCATGCATACAAGTGGATGATTCAGCTTTGACCTAAGGCCACCAATGTGTAGCCAGAATCAGGGAAATCCTTGTGACACGTTAACACTAGTTGATCCAAAACTTCATATTCAACTTGCTTTCATTTCATGTTAATCCAGACCCTACACATAGAGAACATAATGAGCCAGCATGCAGTCATATTGGCAACGGCACTTGACACGTATAGAGCCAGAATAGAGTTGCACTTGCGCTACTGAAACAAGGAAAAGTACCCATTTGACCTGGCACTCTAGCTGCCCCTATTACAGTTACAGCTACAATAGGTGCTATTGACACATTGAACTTTGTGAGCTAGCGTGACGTCACCGCATATGGGGGCAGCGAGTCAGCTAGCCATTAACACGCAGTTACATAGTCGTCAGTCAACTGCCGCTCTGCCTCAGACTCCGGTAAAACAGAGTGTGTGTGAAAAGGGATTTTGGGGGGAACAGAGTAAGGGACAGGTCCTTCTGCAACATCACCTGACCCTGGCACCATTTCTGAGCGCCCTGCCAGGCTTACATTCTCAAATCCCCCCCATCCCCCCACCCCTTGCTTTTTCCTTGGTTTTCTTCTTTCTTCTCCCCTCTGTCCAAGAGTAATCAGTCTCATGATGTACAATGCGCTGAAAGTCTTCCATCAGCCTGACCTGCTGAAATGGAGCATGGGTAATGCCCTGGCTTACTTTTCTTTACACCCCCACTCTCTAAGTCTCTCACTTCGTCGCTGCTTGTCTCTGTCTCTTGTCTTTCTCCTGCCATAATTTCTGCTGTCCATCGATTTTCCTGAGCCTCGTTCTTTCCCATCTGCCTTCTTAAGTTGTCCCACCCAATTATCAAACTCTCTCTCCCTTTCTCTTAATCTCTATTCTTGTCTCTCTCCCTCTCTCCCCCTCTGTGGCGTTTGAACTAGGCCTCTGAACCAGCAACACCAACGCAAACGGACAAGAGGGATTTGGCCCTTACCTCTGAGCCCCCAATCAGCTTAGCACGTAAAGGGGCTTTGGGCCAGTCTTAGTGAGCCTTAGACTGGCTGGGGGGCTTTGCCTTGAAGTTGAGCTAAATTAGCACGCACAGGATCACCGCTAAGCTGATTAGGTCCCTAATTTCACTAAAATGCATTGTATTCCTTATTAATGATGTGCTAGTGAAGAGAGGGCTTGTCTCGGTGGTGGACTAATGGGGAACTGGGAGGTAGGCAGTTGGTGCATGAGGGTTTATAGACATGCGCTGGGTGTAAACGGAGTTGTGTGTATGTGACCCTTGGCTTTCAAGATGAAAAGTCTGGCTTTGGATCATCAAACATTAAACATGATGTGATTTTGGACGGCTACTACCGAGGTCAGTTGTTGTTGGCAGGGAAATGGGGTGTATTTTATTTTAAACAATGCAATGTTACATGTCCAGAAAGTTATGACTGAAAGTTGTCACTCTCCCACCATTTCAAATTCTTGTATTACCCGCTCATGTTGCTTTCACCCTTTCTTCTCTTACTCCATATGTGAAATTCATGAACAGTCAGTGAGCACATTATCTGACATCTGTGAAACACACCTAGAAAACCAGCAGAGATAAAGAGTGTCTTGAAAATGTGTGAACGATTTGGCCCCTTCATAAAAGAGGCCCACTCCTTTTTTTCATGTCTTACCCCATGGAGTGCTTTCCACTAATACTCTCTCTCTCTCATTTTTTTTTCTTGCTTCTCCTTTACTTTCTTTCCCTTTGTTCATTTAAAATCCAACACTGAATTAATTTTTTGACTCTCTTGTATCACATATCTGCATATCGTCAGAAGTGAAAAAAGTGAAATTCAAATTCTCGTGGCCTTCTATTTACATCATCCAAACAAGCCTAACTACTACTGCATCCTATTGTAAAGTACTTGTTGTTAGACAATTAGACACTTCCTGTCTTAGGATAATGACGCCCTGAGGTCACATCCTGTCTGTCAGACACGCAGGTTGGCCTGCATGGCTGGAGGGCACGTTTGTGCAAAGGGAGGAGATGTAGTTGAGGGGTTGAGCACTATTCTTACCTGCTCTAAAGTAGAGCCACACTTGAGAGAGAGATCAAATAAGTGGAGAAAGGTGGAAAAGAAGAGGGAGTCCTTGTTTCCAGTCCAAGCGTCAGTGGACATATCATTTAAATAACCTTTCAACCTCAGTAATTTCACCTGCTAGTTCCTAGATGTCAACTATCCATTAAATGTCATGTTTCGTCTGTCATTTAACCTCAACTAGCATTTAAACACACACACACACACACACAATACACTCTCTCTCTCTCTAAAATACTCACATACATGTATGTAGACAAATAAAAGTGCCCTATAGTTTGTTTCTAAATAATTGACCATGTCTATGTGTATAGTGTGAGAGTATACAAGATATGTATATTGAGTTTTAATGTAACACAGAGCCATGTGGGCGAGTATCCCAGTATGTTTTGATACTGTTTAAACCTGTGCATATTTGTCTCTCCTTGAATAGTTGGAGGAACTAATGGGGGCTTTGGAGAAGACACGCCAGGAGCTGAACGCCACCAAGCTGCATCTATCCTCCACTCAACAGTCCCTGCATGAGAGAGACGGACACCTTAATAGTCTTCGCCAGGAGAGACGCAAACAGCTGGAGGAGATTTTAGAGATGAAGTAAGTCTCACACTAAGCAATCTGTCTCTGTATACATACCTTCTATCTGCTCAGTATTAGTTTTTTTTATATATATATCTTAATCTACCCTATGTACCTATTTTCAGTCATTTGAGAGATTTACATTTAAATCTTCATCAGGCCCCCTCAGAAAAATAATTACATATTCTGTAACCATATGCTATATTTTGTGCATTTATTGCTATGCATTTCAGTAAAAAAAAGAATTCAGCTTGGCTATTGCAGTAATATATATTACTTAAACTAAATTTGCTTAGGAGAATAAAACATAATGTTTAATGCAGTGCTGCAAGAGTTGTTGGTAACTGCAGTAAGATAAACAGTAACAAAATAAACCACAAGTGTTTGTGGTAGTGACTGCACACCCAGCCCATAAAAGTATATGATCAAGGCGCTTTTATTAACATTGGCATGGTTCGCTCAGCGTTTCATCAGGCTCATTTTCCTTACCCTGCACAGCGGCTTTGTTGCAGCAACAGAAATGTGAGTTTAATACTGTATTAGGTGCGTTTATCCGCTCACCTGCTGACATGTGCGTCTGTGCTATGAGTGTTATATAGACATCAGTGCTGAGGTGTGTTTTGAAGCAGGATCAGCCGTTGTCCATAGCTGCCTTGGGAAAAGTTACATTTATTGAAGACAGGTGGTCCAGTCTTAGACAGCAGGTCAGAAAAATGTGCGTTTGGCTGTTATTTCATTTGTATGTCTGTCTGTGACAGATAGAGTTAGAGAAGGATTCAAGTTAGCAGGACTAGCTGCATTTCCATGTGTGAGTGTGTGTCAGTGGGTATGTATGAATGTGTGAGTGAAGTTCAGTGATCTGTCAGTGGAGCGGCTACATGTGTGTTTGCTTTGAGCACTCTGATTGAAGGAGCATGAGCCACATATCTGGCTGTCATATGCGGCAGAGAAATGCCTTTAAAGTCAGCACTCTGTACAGTACAAAAGGGAAGGCTGGCACATATGTATTGAAAACACAACTTAAAATCCATTACGCCTCACAAGCCCCTCTGATCAAACTAACTCTAGAGGAATGTGTGTATGCGTCCTTGTGCCTACATTATGCGTATGTATACAGTTTTGCCAGAGGCCGAGAAAGAGAGCACCCTTGCCCATGTATCTGCACACAAAAGCACTTCTGATACAAACCACCTTCCTGTCTGTTATGATTTCCACCATCCAAACATTGCCAGGGATTTTTAGCAGAGGAAATGTATTACACAAGATACAGACACAATTTGTGCTTCTAGGTATGTTCATAAAATTAGGAAAACGCTCACGTACCCGGCATGTAAATGATGCTATTATTTTATTGGCATTCAGTTTAGATTATTATTATTATATTTCCATTAGAAAGATGTCTAAGGATGAAGGTTAGTGTGATGGTTGGTTGACATAAACAGCAACAGTTGTTTTCTGTTGTTTTCGAGACTTTGACTGAATGCAAGTCTACACTGGTAAGACCTAAGGGGTGGGGCGCAAGGGGCACAAGTGTGTGTGTGTGTGTGTGTGTGTGTGTGTGTGTGTGTGTGGTCTCTTGTGGCTTTGAACCTGTATGTGTCTTTGTATAAAGAGGTCAGAGGCAGGGGTTTGGGGTCACTGATGATGAGGATTAAAGGACTGTTGAATTGCGAGGGGCGAAGCTTCGTGAGACTGACTTACATCTGAACAAGCCACAAAGATATCCATGCAGAATGTACACACAACCTCGGCGGAACTCCCATATAATCACTCACCTCTGCAGACATGCACATACGTACACAAACTTTGACTTTCTGCTTTAAAAGAGGCCATATTCCCACAGCCCAGCTCTTGTCCAAGTTAGCACAGGGAAAATTAAACAGGAAAGATAAGGCAGAGAAAGAGAGGTAACGAGGAAGAGTGAGAGCAAGGAAGAGGGGGAGAGAGGGAGAAAGAGGGGGGGAGTGAGACATAGGGAGGGAGAGAGGGTGAGAAAGAGGGAGTTAGAGTGAATGCAAGAAAAGAATGAGACAGAAAGAGAGAATGAGAGGGAGGGGAGCATGGAATGGAGGGCTACAAAAACTGAAGTATTTCAAATCTTAGAAATCATGAGAGAAGTTTGATTTCATTCCAAGTTTCTCCTTCTCTCTGCTGTAATGTGGCATTTGTCAAGAAGACCAGCTGAAGCAAACCATGTGAGGCACGTTCCCTTGTGAACTGGGAAGCTGTGTGTGTGTGTGTGTGTGTGTGTGTGTGTGTGTGTGTGTGTGTGTGTGTGACAGAGAGAGAGCGCAGACTCATGGCTTTTCAACACTGTTAATGAAAGAGACAAGAGGGGAAAAAAATCATTTTCAATATCCTCTTGTTGCATGCTGGGTTTCCTAGCTTGTGTGTCTGCGTGCATGCGTGCGTGCGTGCTTGTGTGTGGGACAGAGTGCATTTTCATTTTCATATGCCTTACGATCAGATATAGAACTGAATGCTTGATGTATAAGGAGCAGTGTGGGTCTGCTC
The DNA here is from genome assembly GCF_013103735.1 of Etheostoma cragini. Lineage (NCBI taxonomy): Eukaryota > Metazoa > Chordata > Actinopteri > Perciformes > Percidae > Etheostoma > Etheostoma cragini. The sequence goes on from NC_048413.1 coordinate 13,035,645, forward strand.
TATCACCCAACACCAGATTGAGTTTCCACCATACTGTACACACACACAGATGGCCTCAAGAGGAGCTAGTCATTAAATAATTCTAGGGTCACGGGGGTGTAGGTGCACAATAGTGAAATTATGTGTTTGGACATTTTGAATAGCTGGTCATTGAGATGTTTCCATAGGCTGAATGGGATAATACCACATGTCACAACATTGCAATGGCTACTCAACCTCATCCTCCTAGACACTGGGAATGGAGCTGATATGATCTCTGTTTACATGTTGGTGATGGAAAATGATGATAAAGCAAAGAAAAAGGTAGCAGCAGCCTTGAGGACGGCACATAAAGAGATACAGAGTTGACAAAGTGGAAATCTTTAAAGGTAGAGAACAGGGGAGTTGACAGTTTGAGAGATGAAGGGGAAAAGCACTCATTAGTACACACAGGAGAAAGACTCTCCAAGACAATAAACGGAGGAAAAGAGAGAAGTTGTAGCAGAGAATTAGGGGGGAAATAGTGAATGATGGAGGAAAAAGGACCATAGAATAAGAGAGTGATTGATGGAGGGGGTGATGGATGGAGGAAGGGAGGAGGAGAATGATGGAGGAAGTGGTGGGAGAAAGAACCGGGAAAAGATGAGCCTAGAGCTGTGAGGGGTGGGGGGGGAGTAGACTCTGGGTAGCAGACTAGAGCTAGCGAAAGAATGATTAAACAAAACTTACCATGTATCTGCAAACACCTGCAACACATTCACCTGTTAATTCACATTTTGATTTTAGGAAATTAAAAGTAAAAATGTATTTATGTCAAAAATGTTTTTTGCACGGTTGAGTAGTAGAAATATTCATGAGATGTACAAAAAGGCAATGGAAGTAGATCTTTTTTTTAAAATACATAATGATGTTACAAAGTGCCTTTTTTGTTATTTCACATTTCATGTTGGACAAAAAATGCCATATAGAAAAAGAAGTCTAATTTCACAATAAACATAAAAGCAGGAGCTCCATCAAATACAGACTCTTCTTATACCCTTTCCTTGAGTAATCATTAAATACTGTGCTGAAAATGTTTACACTTTCTGTGCCACAGGTTTCTGTCCAGGTTTGGACATTCTGCAAAAGCTAAATACCGACTCTCTCTATTGCTTGCTCCTCTTTATCATGTAACTAACTCATACAGAAAAGCAAATGACCTTTTCTACTCATTGTGTAAATGTAGTAACCCCTAACCTTTATTCCCAAAATTCAAATATTTCCTTGAACTGTGTTCATGTATCCATTTGTTGGCTAGTTACAGTAATCCAAGGCATAATGAAGCTTAGAGCAGTAGCGACATTATGACTTTCAAATCCCAATGTAGACATCCTGTCTGCACAGTGCCATTGCCATGGTTACACTAACTAAACACACAGAGAGACCAGCTGTACTGGCAAGGTCATGTCCCTACTCAATGATCTCTCTGAGGGGCCTGGACACACACACACACACACACACACACACACACACACACACACACTCAAACACACACACACACACACACACACTCCAACACACACACACACACACACACACACACACACACACACACACACTCACACACACGCACACACACACACACACACACACGCACTCACTCACACACACACACACACACACACACACACACACACACACACACACACACCCCTACAAACTCACACACAGATATACACACATTTATGCACTTATTAAAACACATTTGCTGAAAAAGTATGTTTAAACATTGATGTATTTAACCAAGCTGCATTGCGTTCACACAGTTTTGAAATGACATATGCATGTATTGGCAAAATCTGCGGACAGGTATGGTGTTACAGTGCCATTGTTGTGATAAGTAATGATGAGACATAGAGGGTTGGAGAAGTGTGTGAATGGGATTCTCTGTATTGCAGTCTTAAGGAGGGGCTGACCACACATCACCTTCCTCTCTCGGCGAGCAGGTTTGTATGTGTGTCGCCTCGTGGGAACTTCAGGCAATTCATCATGTCTGTCTGTGCTCCTGTGCCCTCTGACATGCGTGTTTTCCTTCGACATGTGTGTCGGCTGTTGGGCCTGTAGGTGTGTTATTATGTCAGGGCCTTGGCATGCTCCACCCTGCTCCTCCTTCTTTGAGGTTTTGTCAATGGAGGGCTTCATCACATGCAAATCCCTGCTTCTAAGTCCTTGTTCAGTACAATAAGGTAATGACAGACTTGTACCTGGGTCCCTTACAGTAAGCTTCAAGGAAGGAGAGAAGGGTCCAGAGTTTGCTCAGTATAGTCAGTTTTTGAATGGGATATTGCTTACTTCAGCTAATGCAACTGGAGGAAAGTGCCTCAAATTTAAGTTTTCTGACCCATTTTTCCCCAGACCTTGTTATTCTCTTGGACTACACTCTACAAACGTCATGTCTTGAGCTTACTTCAATCAGGGTTTGGCTGTTCCAGCATCAATTATGGTTATTTTTTTATCACTACTTATTAATATTTTATTGGTGCTTATATCTGCATAGTATTTTTGGCAAGAATTGACCCACCCAGTATATATGAACTGGATTTTATGGTTTATGGTTTTATGTCTTGTACAGTATGTAAACCCTGACTTGAGTTTTGTAAAACTGGCACACAGACGTACACACACTGTGTTTCCCTGCAGTATGATAACTGCTGGGTGGCTGTCATAGCAAAAAAAGGATTTGTGAGCCATGTGTAAGTGGCTGGGATAGTGATATTGTCTCCAAAAGCCAACGTATGAGTGACTGGAAGGCTAGAGCTGTCTTATGAAGTTGATGTTGAACTGAAAGATAAGTTGACACTTGGAGGGCATTGGTCAAATGGAGAGGATAGCACATGTATTGCATGTGTGTGTTTAGTTAAACTGATAGACAGCAATGGAAGAGTCTTTCCAGAGACAGGAAGAACTTCTTGTCTTATTGTAAGGACTGACATAGTGAAGATGGGGTGATTGTGACACGCAAAAACAAAAATGATCCAATGATTGACAACTGGAGAGGAAGAAATGGAGGCCACGTCAAGGAGGCAGAGGGAAGATATAGCATGTTGAAACTGCTTTCCCCTTCATACTGAGTCACTTTGCCCCACTAGAGTAACATCATTCTTTCGTAGTATATTCTTAGTTTTACTCCATCGCTCTTTCAAAGCTGATCTCCTTAACTTCCTCTGAGTGTTAAATGCTCTCCCTCCCTTTTTTGTCTTTTTCTCTCTTATTCTATCTCTGGCCAGGTGGAAGAAGGCCTGAAATTTATCACACATACCTAATAATTACTATCACAGGAAATGGTCCTAAGGAAGTAGGTGTACTAGCTCTGTTAATTAGCGTCAGTCGCAAACACACATGCGCATACTTGCATGCACACACACACACACACACACACACACACAGAGCTAATTAGTGTCATTTGAGTGATGTAGAAGTCTCGGGAAAGCCCAATCTGATTGGCCTCAGAGAGACTAACACCCCCGAGTTTACCCGGTTGTATAAATCTCGGGTCTAATTGATTGGAAGTCTGTGTTTGTGTGTGTATGTTGAGGCATTTAACTGTGAACAAGAGTGGGCAATTGATTAGGTGGGCCCTGCGGCCGTAAAGAGGCAGACCAGGACACAGGATCCAGAGGTGACCAGTGACGGCCTCCTTAACGACGGTCCTGCCCTCAGGGTCACCAAAGGAATGAGGAGAAGGAAGGGGAGGTCAAATGAGGAGGTGGATATTGTCGGTAAATTTGAATGTCGATAGATACTAGATATGCAGAGAGATACATAGATGGCTAGATTGATAGCAGGAGAGTTAGAGAACAAAGAGTTAACAAAAAGGTTCAAAGGGAGTGGGCAGCAATGAGCGATTTTTGAAAGAAAGAGGGATGCGTTATTTTAAGTGCAGCTTTATTTAATATGTTGTTGGATGTGCTATGTTGTAAAAGAGCCATTAAAACAGTGGCCTAGTGAAATGCCCTTTTGGTTTACCAGTATGGGCACATGAAATGCTGGTAATCCCACACAAGTGAGTCAATGGTGCTTACTGGCATATATTCGCACACTGTAAAGACCTCCAAGCCTCTGTGGCTGGCACACACACCTGAGCTCTGGCTCCTGTTTTTCTCCTTTGTGGCTTTTCTGGCTATGCCTATCTGTCTTTATCTGGGTGTAAGCATTTTCTCTGTCTGTGTCTGTGTCTGTGTCTTTCTTCCCCTTTGTTTTGCGGATACAAAAAACAGAAAAAAAAACACATTTACAGAAAAAAAGGCAAGAGCTCTCTGTGTTGCTGTTCTTACCTAGTTTAGCTCAATCAGAGTAACATATTGTTACACAAAGCCCTTGCTAAGGGCTTAGTCTTTCAGACCCTTTGTTGGTTTGACTGGAGTTTTATTGGCTCTGTACATCACTCAGTCTTGCTGAGATGGTTCCCAGGAGGTTTTAATAGAAAACAATAGTAGGACGGACAGCTTCCCAGCACCAGGCTGCTCCAACGCTGCACAGCAGTCAGTATACGCCACAGCAGCCCCTGGCACTTCTGTATTGTGTGTGTGTCTGATCTGGTTAATTCAAGGATGTAGACCCAAACTGTAATTATCATTATGTACTTCTCGGCAGTGGCATGAAACAGCCCAAGCAAGTTTGGATGAGCGTGTGTATCCTTACTGATGCACATTGAATGTGTTTGTGTGCAAATAACAACTTGTGCATACATGAATTTTGTGTGAGTGTGTGTGTGTGCCTGAATATGTGTACATAGCATCAATGATGTGAAGAGCATGAGAGCTATTAGCAGTGAAAGATAAGCAGATGGTGCCAGTGGCTATGTGATGCTTTTTCCTGCTCTTGTCTTGGCCCTGCTCTTGTTCATTTGGTCTCTGCTAAATGGAGACATATTGGAAACATGACTGTTTTCTCGGGGGCCGGTGGGTATCCAGAATTTAGGACTGGAAAGGAGAAGAAGAAATGAGAAGAGAGGAAGAATAGGAAATGAAAGGATAAGGGTGGAAAGAGAATTAGAAGAAATAAAAATAAAATCCGGAGAGAAAGTAGGGTTCACTGGAGTTAATTTCACCACTAGGATTTCAAATCTCATAAAAATAAGAACTACATTTTACTTATTTGTTTGTGGAGAGAAATAACCATTCACAAGCATCAGAGACACTGTTAAGTTTCACAACTATGCAATAAAAGTTTTGTCTCACTTTTACGGTATTAGAGTTGATGTCTAAGAAAAAGCAAAGCAAAACCCAATGAAAAGAGAAGGAAAGAGAAGAAAAAAACACCAAACTAAATCCCAAAGTTTATTTGGAGCTTGCGTCACATCTTTTCAACATGGCAACCGCAGTTTAATCTGCGTAGTCCTTCATATTTAAAGCTAGCATCAATAAGACAGAAAAGACCTTCATGTGGGCTGACAGACTACGCAGAGACAGGACTGGTCACCACTAAACAAACAACACAGGAATCCTGCAGAGACAAGAATGACTAGAGGGAGCGTGAACAAAGACAATGGCACGACTTTCAGGCCGTAGATGAAACACAGAATATAGACAGTGTGTGTATGCGTGATTAAGAATGTGGCCATTCATGAATGCCTTGATATGAAATTATGCGTGTTTATGTCTGGAGTAATTCAAGTCAAGATCAGAGAACTGAGGAATACGTTGTGTCATTTTAGCATTAAATATTGAATAAGAACAGGACAGTTTGTCTATTCTGATGTTAATGTATCCAAATTCCCAGTGCTTTTCTTTTAATATGTACAGTATACATTTCCATTTATTATGAAGTGGCATTTGGAGAGAGGATGAGGTTGACATTACTGTTACAGAGGTTTGCGGTAAGTGTTCCCTATAATTTCCGTCTGCGTTTACGCTTAACCTGCAGCACACATTGGTGCATTCTGCAGCAAAAAACACAGTGATTCTCAGAGTCAATATTTAGTCAAACTGGAATGCACACATACAGACGTCATACATACAATCAGCAAAGCTTACTCTTTCAGTAAAAGATGTTTCTCATATAAATCTGTTTTGGTTATCAAAAAGCACTTAAGCTGGATTTATACTTTGAATGCGTTGAATCTATGTTGTAGTTATGTACGTACACAGGCACGTACCCCGTGCAGTAGATAAGTACCCCGTGGCATAACCTGACGGGCGCCTACCCAGAAACTTTACGTTGCCGCAACCAGACTGCCACAACCGTAATTGGTCCGCTTGGCTGTTACTTGGTAGTGCATTTCCTCCCTGAAGCTGCTCCTTCTCAGCGAACAACATGAAATCAAAGAGAGGGTTAACTTTTTTGCCACAGCTTTTTGAACGGGTCAGTTTCCCAAGGGAGACTCTTTGTGTCTCCGTCTCCTGGGCTGGACTCGGTACTTGCTCCGGAGCTAACCCTCGTCATTCTCTCACATGCTCTACCTGGTGTATGTGTGTAAGAAGTATGTGGTAGAGTCTACCACATACTTCTTACACACATACACACTACGTACTGGCTCTGCTATTCTCTTGAAGAGATATGCTGGACACACAAAACAATGCAGATATTTTCAACGGCGTAGGCCACTTATGTAGGCTACGGTGTAGGCTCTGCAAAGCCTATAAATGAGCTTTTTTTTTATTTTTAAGAAAATAACAATATCTGGCATGTCTAGCAACTGTAAGAACTTACTCTAACTTGATCATGGTCTTAAACATACATACAGTTGTCAAAGTTTATATGATTTTGATGTAAATTTAAAAATCCCAGTTTTTCTTCTTTTGCTTACTGTCACACTAATAGTCTACGCACTCACGGTAACGTGCACTGACATATCTGACATGTCTCTGGTCTATTTAAGCCACAGGTCTCCGGGCTCAGCATTTACTGTAATCAAATGTGTGTGTTTGGCCTTGGGTTACACACTCGATTGAATTAGAAAAATGTTGCACACTCGCTCACTTACTCACAACACATACACGCTCACACAAAGACTCACAGGGGCACAGATCTCTATTAAGTTAAAAAAGAGAGCTGAGTGTCTTCTTCCATTGCAAGGGCTTTTATGTGATAAGATCGGCTTGAGGTGCTCTCTTATGCAGGATTCCTGAGCACATCAAACAACAGTAAACCACATCACAGAGGCAGGAAGAACTCAGCTCCATTAGCCAGCCCATAAAGAACATGTATGTGTAACAGGAGAGCTACGCTAGCCACTACAAAAGGTTTACACGTTTAGGACAAACATACCGAGGTATGCAGTCCCTTCATGTACTCACAAATTGGTGTGCATTTAGGTGCAAATGCTCATTCATGCACTTATACTTGCAAGTAAAAACATTGTGTGTGTGTGGGTGTGTCTGTGTGTCAGTGTATGTGTGTGTGTGTGTGTGTGTGTGTGTGTGTGTGTGTGTGTGTGTGTGTGTGTGTGTGTGTGTGTGTGTGTGTGTGTGTGTGTGTAAAAGAAGGCAACAAGGACTATGTCATATTTTACACACACACACGTACACACACATAGACCTAGATGTACGTAATTTATTATCCACAGAAATTACCTTACACACGCTAATACTATATGTAGATGGTTCTGGTTTTAAAACTATAATATGAGCACATTCGACATTTTATTTATTTTAACTGCATCTGAATATAATGCTCTCATTTTCAATAAGTGGCTCACAAGCAGGGCTGGAATAATGCCCTGGTAAACTAGAGACATGAAAACCAGGAATTCAGAAATCTGTTCTTCTGGCCAGATGGCAATCATTAACTTTATTAGTACACAACTGGTACATACATACCCCCAGCACACACACACCCTACCCTACACTCTTTCTACAACTGCAACACTGCTCCATCCCTCCATCCTGTTTTTCTGGATGGAGGGTAGACAGGATGGAGTGATGGAACATCCCCCCCCCCCCAGTTTGAGTTTAGCAGTTTTTCTTACATTGACTTGAAACAGATATTAACCGTGTCTGCTGTCCAAGCCACAGGCACTAAGATATCACCCTCTACTCAGGCTCTAAACTATCTGGTTCAAACTGGATGCCCATCACTCACTATGACTGTCCTCACTCTTAATGTAGATGATTAAAGTCTTCATCATTTACACTGCAGAAGTGAGTTCAGAACCAAGTTGTCAAATGTCTAAAGTTTTTGTTTCAAACTCAAAAAATAGCAGAAACAGAAAATCAGTGTATTGCGAAGATGTGGATAGTGACAGATGTATCCCAATGAAAGGACAAAATTGAGACAGGGCCCACCCGTTTTTCTGCTAAATCATCGTAATATGTATCAATCCAGCGGATTAGGCTACCTACTAATGTTACAGGTTTACTGTATCAGTCGGCGATGTTTTACCCACCGAGGTCCACATTTAATCCTGAAGATGACATACACAGAAACAGTAGTATTGTGGCTGATGCCTCACAGAATGTGAGCATAGATGTGAGCATGCAAATGTTGCTAAGACTGATATGTGAATGTGTGCGTTTTGGATGGAAGCTTATGGTAGCACAACCCCTAAGATGTGTGGTAGAGGAGAAAGAGACTGATGTAGGGGAAAGAAGGAAACAGAGGGTGTTCAGAGAGGAGTTATGCACTATGGCAGGCCCTAATTGCTTGCGGCTCCTGTTGTGTGTTTGGCTTTGTTTGAGCAAGTCCAATATAACTAGTCATAGGGGAGCCTCTGCCAGAGCAAACACAAACACAGTGCTGAACCATAGAGAAGGCTTTTATGGTGTAGAAGACTTCAGTAACATGACACCTAGGGCAAACACTGAGTAATAAAGCAATTGCGGCACATTGTTAAGATCCTCCTCCTGGCATGGTTTGCTTGTCAGACTCAGAGTGTCTCGGTTTCTTGACATCAGTGTCCGGACATGTCACTTTGGGACCTCAGTACACAATAAACACACATGCAGGCGCATGCACACAGACACATCTGCAAAAACAGTACACAGGCAGCACAAACATCAAATGCATTCATGCACATACACAAAGAAACACAAGCCCACATGTATCTGCACGCATGGCACACTGCAGATATCTCAACATGTCTGTCACAGTGTGTTTCGTGCCAGTGTTTCCCCAAACTTCTGAGCAGTGTCCTGGTATGTCTGTCTGCATGACTGCAGATAAAACACCGCTAAACATTTCTTTGTTGCTCGCAAATATGTATTCTCACTCACACGGCTCTTCACCTCCTTTTAAAGTTGATGTTCTGTGACACAGACAGATTTCCGTGTCACAACGTTTGTACGTTTGTCCGTACAGTTTCCAGCAGAGTCTATTTTGGATCTTCTGAAGCTCTGAGGTGGTCTCTTGCCCACCCTTGGCACAAAAACGAGAGCTGTTATTTAATGCCCGCCATGTCATCACAGTGTAGCTGTTAAATGAGCCCAGTCTTTTTGAGTTGTAAGCGGTGTTGACGTTTTCTCTAGAATCTTTTTCCCCACATGACTGTGTGCCACTTAAAAACACACCTGTATTCTCTTTGCTGTGGCAGTGGCAGGAGACCTAACAACTATATAACAGACATGCTCACAGTATTTACAACACACCTAAACAAATCTACACATGTACACAGTCACAGCAGAGGCCAGAGCAATTTCAAAGATGTGTCTTCAGTCTAATCAAATATTGCATTATTTAGTGCTCAGAGAGAATGGGAATACATTCTGTGTATGTAGGTCAATCGTGTTTTAACTGTATCATATGTAGATTGGTCAGTTAAAGTTAAAGGCACATTGAGAAGCAGCTGTAGGACTTGCTTATACTGTAGCACAAACTTGTAGGATTTCTGTCTTTATTAGTGTTTTTCAGTAGCAAAATATATAGCACTCCAGAAGAAGTCAGCTTTAGGTTCATCAGTACTTAAGTTACAATGAGAATGGTTAGCTGTAGATCAGTATGGCTCATCTGGTGTTGACTGATTTAATTGGGGACAAAAATTTAGCAACATGAGATAAAGTCTGAGTCTTCCCATTCACATCTGGACTACACCTAATAACAATGTAATGCTGAGTGTCTTGGCATTCACAACAAATAGAAGTATGTAGCAGCACACTTACACTTACAGCATACTACTGCGCGTGTGTGCGTGCGCGCGCGTGTGTGCGTGCACGCGCGTGTGTGTCTGTGTCTGTGTGTGTTTGACAGTGCAAAAGTGAAGGTACATTAGGAATTTATTTAGTTAATGATCTCACTCTCACCCGCAACTCTCCAATGTCAGTGGAGCGCATCCGCGTCTTTACACAGAACAGCACATCCTAATGCTCTTTACTGCCTGGTCACAGCATGCAACCACACACACACACACACACACACTCACACACATAGAGGCAGATGCATCAAGCCGTGTCCCTCTCCTGCATATAAACACAAACAAATTTATAAAACCATCTTAAATGGTCTGATCCATATTAAGTGCATCCTTATAACAAACTTGAATTACTTTTGAAACTCAGAACATTATATTCAGGTCACCACAGACACAATAATCATTTAAGATTTAAGAACAAGACAAAAAAAACTTGTTCACCATTGTAACCATAGCCAGCCAAAGGACTGAGTGGAAGCCATTGTTGAAAATAACTATCATGTAATCTACCAAGGGAGCTGGCTCGGCTGTGTATGTATATGTGTGTTATCGATCTGGAAATCAGTGGATCTGTCAGCAGCATCTGACTGCACACTACCACTGGTCTCTTTATTAAAAAACAGACGTATGCTGAAATACATGCACAGGTGTGTGGGAGGGCCGGCAGAGCACTTATGACACTGCAGTACAGACTGTGTGTATGTTGTCTGTGGATCAGTTTATCCTTAAAGAACGTATTGTGAGAAAAAGCAGACAAAACATAATAAAGGCGAAAGGAAACTGGACTCCAGTAAGAAAACCTTAGACAAGGAGCAGAAATGAATAAGAGCAAATGTACTTTCTGTTGCAGTGATTACAAGGCACACACTTTTGCTGTTTCATGCTTACATGCTCGTGCATGTGCCAGTGTGTTCGCACTTGCAGCTTCAATTTTCACACCATCGTAAAATTTATAAACACACATTCAAATATTCTGCGAACAAGAAGCGCCATTATGACAAAGCGCAGGTTGTTTCAATATGTCTTCTTCACACGAAACATATTCACAACCACTATACTTTACAAGTGTGGGTATGTCTCTATTGGGAATTCACACCAACTGACGAACAAGTGCAATGACACAACAGGCTCAATGTACCAGAAGCGTGATCTGTCTACACTAGCTTCAACGTACAAATTACCCAGATTATAGAGCAGTGTGTGTGTGTGTGTGTGTGTGTGTGTGTGTGTGTGTGTGTGTGTGTGTGTGTGTGTGTGTGTGTGTATGTGTGTGTTCTTGCATCTATCTTTGTGTCTACTCTGTGTTGATACAACTCACTGTGTGTATTTTAATGCTGGGATCCAGGTTTTTATAGGGTCTGTGTGCAAGAACGTGTATAGATGTGTGTGTTCTTCCAAATGTGTGTGTTACTGTGTGTATTGACTGGGAAATAATAGTGAGGTTTTTTTATCAGAAGGCCAGGTAGCAATCATGTTACGCTTTGATCCTGTGATCCTCACTGATCTGTCTAAATATACAGCAGACCTGTCCAGACATGGCAACAGCTCCTCTAATCAGCACCCTTGCCTAGCCCAGTGTGTGTGTGTGCGCATTCGTGTGTGTGTGTGTGTGTGTGTGTGTGTCTGCGTCTCTGTCTGTCTTGCATAATTTCTTGCTTTGAATATCTTTTCCCCCTTACACACTTTAAATCACTTTAAAGTTGTGCTAATGAAGTCTGTAAAATGCTGTGCGCAACATTTGCGCACAGCATTTTGAGTGATGCATTTTACCTTCCTGAGAACAACAGCGTTTTTGGAGACAAACAGAACTGCTGCTACAGGTGAAGGCATGGCTGTAAACCCGAAGAAGCGCCCAACAGACAGACCACGGACCTCCTACTTCTGGGTAGTTCACCAAGTAGAGTGTGTGCCCATATAAAGAGGCTTAATCCTCGACGTAGTGGCTGCGGGTTAAACTACAAACTGCGACTCTTTGCTGTGTGTCATTCCCCCCCTTTCAAGTCTAAGCTGTCCTGTTGGAAATAAAGGCTTTCAACGCCCACAAAATAATCTTAAAAAAAAGATAATTACCTCTGCTAAAGAGTCAATTTTTAAAAAAATCCTCCGTGTCCTCCTAGAATTAACAGGATAAACGCTACTAGCAACTGCATGGAGGAGGGTTGCGGGTGATGTGTGATCACTGAAGGCTTGCATCATGCCAGTGCACCGACAGCGTTGTTGTCATCACTTAGAATTCCTCATTGGGCGACAGAATCTGCCCACTATAGCTTTATTTAAATTGCGTTAATAATACTTCTGTTCCTTTACTTAAGTCAAATTGCTTGTAATATATTTTAACATTTTGGTTTCATATTTTTTCTTTTGCTTAAATGATGACAGTTTCTACAAACGTCACACAAGTGTGTCAGATCTAAATCAGGTAATTTTCTCAAACAGCACCGGTACCATGCATAGCCAGCAGTCAGCACCTCGCTCTTCTACCACTGTACACCTGAGTCTGTTTACATTTTAAATGAGGGGTGTATTGTATGAGTGTGACAGATATATACTGTATATATTATATATGCACATTGTTTTGTGATATATATTAGTATAACTGTAAAAAGAAAATATTTTTCCACTATGTAAGTTTTTTACTTGAAAAAAAAACGTGACTCCCAATATTTTCTTATGGTTCAAATTTCATCCTGTGAAAGAAAGGACCTCTCTGCTGGGAAGACCCACAAGACATTGTGGGTATTGTAGTTCTCTGGGTATGCAGCTTGTACAGTACTTGAGCTCATGTGGCTGTGATTGGAAATAACTGGGATTGGCTGATGGAGTGTGGGGTGAATGTTACTGTGACCTTGTGTGTCCTTTACACACTGACGGGAAATCGACCGATCCAGGCTCCAAGGAAAGCTGTAATTCTAAGAGTAATGCAGGCCAAAGGAGCGTACACACATCTTCTCTCACATGGACACTCAACTTGCACTGAGTAAAGTCCTAGCTGTGCTGTAGTAACCACATTAATTGGGTTGTGTAATTGTCTGGCAAAGCATTGTGGGAAACAGCCCATACAGATCTGTCCCTTCACCTCAAACCACTTTTTAAACATGGACTCCCATCGTCATGACAGTGCTATCCAGGAAATTGCTGAACACAGTGTGTGTGTGTGTGTGTGTGTGTGTGTGTGTGTGTGTGTGTGTGTGTGTGTGTGTGTGTGTGTGTGTGTGTGTGTGTGTGTGTGTGCGTGCGTGCGCGCGTCTCTATGGCTCCTCTAAGGGAATTGAGTGTGGTGGCCTCCCATTCCACCGCATGTCGGCTGTGGTTCAGCTGTGGTCCACCGCCGGGCCCTACATTTGGAACACAGAGAAAAAACACCGGGGGTACTTGCTCCCACTGTTTTCTGGACCCATCTTTCAATGGTCTGTGTGTACTTGCGTATTTTGGGTGCAAGTTTGTGTGTGTGTGTGCATGTGTAATAGTGTGCCACTTTTTTTTTGTACTCTCTGGCCCTGATATTTTAAGGCTTTTTGGCCCCACATCATGAGTGTGTGCTGTATTTCCAAACTGAAGTTAGATGACCAGAGTGAGAGAACCAGTATAGAGGACAGGAAAGGCAGGAGGAATGGGGAGAGAGGAAAGCAAGGCGGGTAATTGAAGGGTTCAGGGTAATACTTAGGCCAAGGATGGCTGTTTCAACGTGTTTGCATAACCTCCTTGAACTTAATATTTAGCCCCACTCCGGAATGAGTACAGGGCACAACACAGCCAAATAGAGAATGATAGAGGGAGAGAGAAGTCGAATGAAAGAGAGGACCAAGTCCAAGGAGGAGGTGATGCCATTCTCTCCTCCGATGAGTGATTCCTCTCTTTGATTAGTGAAAGAAAGGGAGGATAGAAGGAGTGATGGAATGAGGACAGAGTGAGAACATTGTGGTGCTCCATCCAAAATCCTGTGATAAACCGTGTTTGATAGACAGTTATTTTGACACAGTGGAACACAGAAGAGATCTCTTTTACAAATGACGCAATGCTGAAGGTGTCCTACAGCTAATACCATTCACATTACTGACAGATTAGAGCAGGGGCGGAGCAGCGGGTTGGCTACTGTGGTTCCCAAAAGCCCTGAATCTTTTAGGTTTTTTAAAATTCCTTTGACTGTTATGTGCTACATTTTTACAATTAAAGCAGCCAAGGGAATTATGGGATGATTTCAGATGTAGCAGATTTGTCTGCTAAGCATTCCTTCGGTCGACTGTACTCCAGTATAGTATAACAAAAATAGGTTTAATGATTATCAATTCTGTTTACACAAAATTACTACCCTACCTATATGTTACTTAAAAATAGTTACATCAGACCATCTATGCCTCTTTTTAGGTGGCAGGAGAAAAAAATGATGTCAACCTCAACATTAATATAAGACACCTGCTAAGGCTTTCAGCTAAAATTGCAATCAGCAGTGTTTGATAGGCACCAGAATGAAATCTATTTTGTTTTGAATGTGTGGTTAACATTTATGACAGCAGTGTGTTAGCATTTGCACAAAGTGCTGTAAATCCACAGTGTTGTGCACATTGTGGTTAAAGCCATGGGATGAGTTTGTCGAATTTTGAAAATTGGGTTCAAGCTGTCACAAACGAACTAGAGTTTGGTCTACATGAACTGCTGATGTCCACACTGTAGTAGTTTTGCACATGTGACGCCACTTGTGCCCACTGTCGTTTAGCAATTGAAAAAAAAACTGTAGGATTTGTTTTTTTCCACCTTGAATTCAGTAACTCAGGATACTGAAGGGTTGGACACAAGACAACATATAAAATGTTACAAATGTTACTTTCACCACCAGGAAATTATTTTAGGGACTAAATGATTGATCAATAATAAAACAAATGTTTATCCTGTCCTATATTAAAGCAAACAGTACATGTGTATGTGGCAATTTTTTTTTTACTTGCCATCTGACCTCAACAAAACATCATCCCCTGCGCTAGGAACTGTATTGTATAGTCTCATCTTTTGATGTTAAAAGATCCGAGACATACGAGGGGGGGATAATTCATCAGTGTTTATACTGAGGCCTTAGTGTTCTTTCTTAACACACTGCATATGTGTGTATGTTTCTCCCTCTCCCCTTTTGTGTGTGTTCTTACAGTAGTGTGACTGGAGCAGTGTTACTCATTCTGTGACCCTCACTTCTCTCTCAGATGACAGGGAGTTTAAACAATCCAGCTGCTGTGTGTCTGTGTGTGTGTGTGTGTGTGTGTGTGTGTGTGTGTGTGTGTGTGTGTGTGTGTGTGTGTGTGTGTGTGTAAGGCAGGGGAGCCCTTTACGTGTGCGGTACAGTACTTGTTTCTTGTACCTTGGGGAGACACTGTCAGTCAGCTGAGCAACAATAAAGACAGAAAACAAATTTTAAAGAAAGGAATACCCTGCTCCACTATTGGTAGGATCTCTGGGGGTTTAGGGTCAGGGCTCACCTTATTGGTTGAAGCCGTGTAGACGGGCCTTGTATAAGACAACTCTGGAGATTGGCAGGGGTTTTGACTAATCTGATGTGGATTGTGTTTTTTTTCTTCCATTTTGATGTGAATTATTGAGGGTGCACAGGAATTAGTACGCCCCCACACACACTCAAGCAAACATGGGCACACATGAGACACCCAAGGTCATCCAAATGGGAAAGAGCTGCTGATGACATAATCCTCACTGACATCCCACTAGGCCTTGTTTATTTAATCTATCCTGTTTTTACAACAAAAGGAATCCATCCAAGTTGATGCAGTGGAGCTGCTGGTGAGGGAGGATACCTAAAGCCACCAGTAGTTCTGTCAAAGCCAGAGCTTGTCTTTAGTGAAGGAATAGTCCAACATTTTAGGGAATACCCTGAACCATGAGATTAATATAGATCTTCTTATCTCATTCTCTTGGAAACAAGGCAAGTGTACTATTCTTTCAAAATGTATATCAAATTGAAATGACATGCTTTGTCATCCGTGTCTTTTCTTTTAAAAATTCTCTTTGCCTTGACATGACAAGTCTTAATTTTAAGAGAAAGTTCAAAGTGCTCTCTCTTACTCTCATTTGTCTGCATTCACTCACTCACACTCACACGCACACGCACACGTACGCGCACACACACACACACACACACACACACACACACACACACACACACACACACACACACAGGCACCTGGTCTCTCTCTGTTCCTCTCTTGTGTGGGTCGCTCTATCTGACTCCCTCTCTCTCCGGCTGGAATGCAGCAGTGGCCGTCTGGTCCTGCTCATCCCTGGGAGCAGTCAGCCATCTCTCCTCGTCCCTGCTCCCACTCTAAACATTTGGCTAGTTTTGGCAGATTTGTTGATTTTTGTTCCCTCGTATTTTCCCTCTTGTTCCTGTAAAACTGATACATACTCTTTCAATTAGACCCCCCCACCCCACAGTATGGGAGTGGGGGTGAGCAGAGTAAGTGGGTTGTATATTTTATTAGTGAAGTGAAAACACACACAACCTGGGCCAGTTCTGGGAGAACCATGTGTAGTCATGGATCTTGGGAAGCACAGCTCAAGGTTAGCATGTAAAGTTAAGCATTTTTGCATGAAGCTCAGAATTAGCATCAAATGTAGCTGCTCAAGAGAAATATTGGAGTTGACATGAATTTTCAAACAAGACAGGCATTCAAGTTCAATTTGCATTGGCTAGTGATAAATCCTGTCTTATCGATGAAGATAAATAAAGGGTTTAATCCAGGAAAGCATACAGAAGGAAGTGGGTATGGTAATAAGTGCATCTGGCATGTGGCTTCAGGTTAGTTGCTACATGTTAGCTTGGAGCTAATCCTGTCTAAGATAGCCAAAACTTGGACCTCATAAAAATACATTTAACCCACATTTAGGTTGGAAACACAGATTTACCATCTTAACTGGCTTTTCAGTAAGCTTACCATATCAAGCCAGAGTGTGTGTTTTTTGTTGGAAATAGACATTTTCTCTTCCTCCTCAGTTGTAAATAACACAGTGTTCCAAGGCCATAAATAATAGTGTCACTCAACCATGCCCCAATCTCATGTCCTCTGCTTGCTCTCACCACAGGCCTCTAGTATCGCTTAGCCAGGGGCCCTCTGCCTCGTGCCGCACCTTCACACGCTCACAATCAAGGAACAGCCATAAAATGCACATGGAATGTTTCTGCAGAGCTGAAGAGTTAAGTGGTGGAAGGACATGATCACAAACTAGAAGACTTCATAATAGATGTCCTGGGAACAGATAGTGGTGGGCTCCCCATCTTGCTTACAAAATACGTCACACATGCACATGATGACATGAAAGCGCAAACGTGTGCACAGACAGGCGAATGCACGCATACAGGAACACACTGCACTTAAGGGCAGACAGCATTGATGGTTCCCTCGGGCATCACACGGACGCATCTGTTTCTGTCCTACTGACTCTCCACACTCATAATTTCAAGTAAGTCATAACACAAATTATAAACACATATCCCTCAACCGTGACGCCTAGGAATAACAACATGGAGTGCGCTGAGCTGATTTAGGGTTGGCTGGGACTCTTAAATCTTTACCTCTGCTTCTTTCTTCCCTTCCTCCTCTACTTTTCTTCCCTCTTTTCTCTCTCATGCAGCACAGGTGGCAGTCACTCGTCAAACACATACTTTTCTCTCTTCTATTGCCTTCATCTCTTTCATTATTTATTATTTCTCTCCTCCTTCCGAGCCACAGTGCAACTCCCCTAACACGCGCTTTCTTTGAATTTGTTTTGTGCAAATGGGCGCATGTGTGTTTATGTTCACTCTTGACCCCATCTTATTACTTTGTCGCCCAGGAATCTGTCTGACCTGCCAGTGTCCCATCTGCCCTGTGACAACACAGTCCTCCAACAGCAGCACCACCTCAAAGATGTCTTCATCAAAGTCTTCTCTCCTCATTTATCATTCCTTTGTCCGGAATTATCTCCTTCCGCCTCAAGTTTCCTTACCCTTCTCTTATTCCACTCTTTGCATTCCAGTTTTCCTTTCCATATCGTCTCTTCTGACCTCCCCCTCCTTTCCCTCTCGCCTCTCATTGCATGGTCATGTACTTTAGCCATCCATCTCTTACCTCTGTAGATCCAAATGTCTCAATATGTCCCAGGGACCATGAAGGTTCAATTGAAATCATATGTTGCAGTGGAGTTGAGAATTTTACCCCTTATAAATAAGATGTCAGACCCGCCTATGCTTTTCCACAGAGCCTTGCATGCTCTCTCTATACTACTTTATAATACTAAAAGTTAATGAAAGGAATCGTAGATATGTATAAATGCACAGCTGTTTATATAAGCACCATGTTAACATTGTTAGCCAAAATACTGTTATTGCATAGTATAGAAACAGACTAAAGAAGAGTTTTTGACACCGAAGATCCAGCAGCGGGATTTATTTGTCCTTTTATTGGCGTCCCTTATGACTTCTCAGTGCATGGGGTGTGACTTTTATGAAGACTGATCACAAGTTTTTCATGAAAAACCATTTCATTGTCGTCCTTTCAATTGGAAAGGAAATGAAGATAATCCTTTGTTTGTCTAGAACACGCCAAGTCTAAGTTAAGCAGGGAGGGAGACAAGAGGGGAGGGAAGAGACAGGGTTCACCCACTAAAGATCAGCCAGCAGATACAGTGCAAGCATTTGTCTTTACATCTGTGTGTGTGTGTGTGTGTGTGCGTGCGTGTGTACGTGTGTGTGTGTGTATGTGTGTGTGATTAATCCTGTCTGCTAGATTCATGTACATTGCAAGTTTGTTCTCCAACTAAGGCCAAATGGCCGCTCAAATTAGATTTGATTAAATGCTCCAGTGTGAAACAGGTTCAAAGACTGTTAGTAATACTAATCAGCACACACACCATTCACAATCACTGATTGAGGATGTGGGAGATAAAGTTTACATGCTTGCTAATCATAATAATGCCCCTTTTTTATTGTTTTAGGAAGATATCACTCAGCAGAGTCATGCAATATCACTCAGAGAGCACCCGCAGAGAGACAGCTCTGTAATCTGTTGTGTTAATGTACTGTAGAGCCTGGAAGTGATTTAGCTTGCACCGAAGCACGGCAGCCACTTTGGTTCTGAGGTTTAATTTAGTCTGGCTCTAGGTTGTCTTAGGATCATTAAATAATTTTCATTTGGGAAGTCTGTACCTCTGCTAGGTGTGATTGATGTGACAGCCATGTCTTCACAGGCAGCAGCACACATTCTGGTCATGAAAAGACAACATACAGTAATGCTTTTGAGTGTAGCTTCCATGTAGAGGTCTAGAGGTGCAATGCACAGACGACGTCTAAAATGTCAGAATGTACAAAGAAAATTTTGGATTTTTATGTAGTTTTTTTTTTTAGTTAGAGTGTGTCAGTGCAACACTTGGTGGAATCAACATAGTATCACATAAGTATCATAAGTATCTTTTATTGTGAGTAATCAAACACCTAAACCTTGTCTTTCATCAGTTGATTCAGCAGAGACAACTTGATGAATGGGAGTGTAGCACTCCTTCATTAAGTGACTCAGTGGTGGTCAGAAAGAGATGGATCTCTATTTGGCTCGTTCAGATGACTTCACAGATTAGTTAAACCTCCCCTTTGAAATGGGGGTAGGGATTAGTGCCCATAACCTTTCACCGCACTCTTTTCTTACACCAAGTTGGCCCTGCACTTAATGCATCACACATTTACATTGATAAGTATTCTTTAAAAATGTTTTTTTTTTTATCTTGTGAAGTTATGTTGTGTGTATTTACAGTCACATGTTGACCTAGACACACAAAAGTAGAGAGTATTGTCTCGTGGGATGAGAGACTATTGGGATGTGGCCTGTTGTTGGAGTTTCCCTGTCTGGCAGTTTGCTGTAAAGATGGCCATCCTGCTTATATGTTAGGTCTCTTAATCTGACTAATTTATTTGGTTTAGTAACAGTGACAGGTTGTCCCGCATGCCTTGCCCTATGCCATGTGACTCTATGCATCACCGCTTCACTATTGTCTATCTATTTGACACAGCCAAAGATTACGGAACCGGGATTGCCATTGTGCCATGCTCTAAAATACAGAATTCGTCATTGGGTTTGTTAGGCCATGAGTATAAAAATATATTGTATGAAGAGTAATTTAACTTAGGAACTGGGAACCTGTTTCCCAATTTGACGTTTTGAATGTCCAGGTCAAACATTATAAGTCTGCAGTCCCTGGTAGGTACGTGTTTGTGTGTGTGTGTGTGTGTGTGTGTGTGTGTGTGTGTGTGTGTGTGTGTCTGTGTCTGTGTCTGTGTCTGTGTGTCTGTCTGTGTGTGCGTGTGTGTCTGTGTGTGCGCATGCATGCGTGCATGTTCCCAACTGTGAGCATTAAAAGGAATAACAGTGGAGGTGTGGGGGGACGAAAAGTGTCACGTTGCTGCTCTGTGATTAATGGTGTGATTAGCTGGTCCGATCCATGTCAGAACGCACATGCATGCACACGCAAATACATGCACAACATGCAAGCACACACAAACACACAGAGGGCTGTTAATGGCCTTGAATGGGAGAATCCAGATGCGGTAATTGTACTAAAAACACCAAATGTGGAGTCTTAAGCCAGCAGGACTTTATTCTGAGTTCAGCATGTTTATTTTCATTATTGAGTTATTTCTGCAGGGACTTAAATCATGGAATAAAAACACTCCAATGCAGGTCAATTTTTAATTAAATCCAAAGTGTACTTTGAATGCCTCTTTCCTCCTCCTCCTCTTCCTCCTCTTCCTCTACCCCTCACCTCACACAAACCCAAACATTACCTTGCTATGCCATGTGATTGAAGAGTCTGAAGTTCAGCAATGTTATGTTTATCCAACTTAAAATACTTTTAGTGACTACACACTAGTTAGACAGCTTGCGACTCCTGCGATGGTCATTCAGGTGGAGACAAAGAACCATACATAAACTGAGTTACAGTGTGCCTCGGGTCAATGGCCATAGTGCGTGTGTGTGTCTGGCTATCTATGAGAATATGTTTGTGCTGGATTTACGACATCCTGCTCGAATGCAGTCATCATCGATCAGCTCCAATGGCTCAGACTTCTCTCGAAGGGTTACGTAAGGCAGACTCTTGAGTCCTGTGGGTGTACATTTGTAAGTCTGTTTGTGTGTACATGATGAAGCTTGGTGGTATGTTTTCCCTGCACCTGTAGACAGTAATTTGGTGCCACCCTCATCTGTACACACACTCACAGACTGACACACACACTGTGGCGACAGAGGAAACATGTCATATCCTCCTCCCGCCTACTCTATTAGACACCATTACACTATTACATGTCCGTGAGTCACACTGAGGTACCACTATTACAGCACTTAACAGACCACTTCAAAGATGTCTGTTTCTTTTCTGTGGAATCTCTGTCTGAGTTTAAGGAGCTCTGGAATGAGTGAGCTGGCTGTGACATCTGCATATGTACAAGGGCCCAAAGTTGCAGATGAGGGTGCTGTGTTTCTGTGCTGTCCACCTGTATATCATCTTTTTTTGACTGTATAACATATTTTTACATTCCAACTTTTTAATTTTATTTGAAGAACACATGTAAATATTAAAATATTTATATATATATGTATTATATGTTATTTGTTTACAGTAACATTCCATCTTTCCTGTTGCACCCCTTCTCTACACATTTCCCACTCTCATCTTTCAGGCAGCAGGCTTTGCTGGCTGCCATCAGTGAGAAGGATGCTAACATCGCCCTGCTGGAGTTATCATCTTCCAAACGGAAGAAATCCCAGGAGGAAGTGATGGCTCTGAAGAGGGAGAAAGACAGACTCATGCACCAACTCAAACAGCAGGTACATCCACTACAAGCGACCACCAATCTTTTTATACATGCATAGAAACGATGAATTTCATTTATAGCACTCCTGGTCTAAGAGGTTGACTGGCCTTCACATGAATGAAATGGAGTTTGGCCTTACGGTCACCGTTTAGGACATGTGAATCAAAGCAGGAATACAAATTCAAACCTGCTGCAGTTGATACAGCCTTGCCTGCACTAAAACAGCCTCATGGGCAGACTTTTGATCTTTAAAACCAGAAACAGATAGAGGTTAATAATTCCTGGTACTTAATAGAGTAGACTTCCCCGCCCCAAACCACACTTACTGCGTTCAGTCATCATAAGCCAAACAAGTCAAGCAGGAGCTGTGATTCCAAATCCAGGCACACAAACACAAGGAAAGCTATTCTCTTAACAATCATGTTGCAATCAGAGTCATTAAATGCACTCAAGTTGCAGACGTTTGTTTTTTATGATGAGTCACTGGCGGACTGTTCTGTCTCATGTCTCCTGGTCAAACATACAAATCCCAGCACACACTCACACACACACTTACACATATACACCTATTTCCCTTATTGCCCTGGCTTTCAATATAACTTGAGGCGGATGAAGGTATGCAAGTCATTAAGGTCTGGTCAGACCACGTCAGTGACTGAGGTAACATGGATGCTAACAATAATGACCCAACAGCAGGGAGTCCACATATATAGTCTCCTGAGTCACTGGGGCTTCTGGGAAACGTGGTGCACTTAAAAGTCAACAGATGCAGTGGCTGGGTGTGCATTTTAATGCGAACCTATGTTTGTTCGTGTCTCGTAAACGGTAAACAGTTCTTTGGGGGTGCAATTCCATTTAAGGAATTTCAAGGAAAGCCTATTATCTGTTTATCGCCATTGGATGCGTCATGTTTTCCCGTTCGGTAACCAGCAGTTACAGTCCACCTGATGATGTGATGAGCTCTAATTGCAACAATGTGGCCTTTGGGCCTGTAGAAAAGGAGAAGAGCAAAAAAGAAAGGAAGGGATGAGAGAATAGAGGGGTGGGCAGCACATCCTCTTTCTTAAACATGCAAATCTGATTTCTTAGAAAATCTTTGGGCATACATGCATATAACTCAATGTAAATGCTACTGCTAAGTGCAACAGTGTACCATGCAGTGCAATCATCTTAAAAGTATGGGGCTTTGTCATATATTAATTTTTAAGAGGTTGTAAGGTAAGTAGTTTCGATAGGTAGTCTCTACTTCCCTTTGAAATAATGAGCTCTTTGGAGGTTATGTTGTTCAACATGTCACACACCAGCTCTCTGTCTCCTGACCCATTGACACACATATCAGGATAGGTTGCCTTCCTTAGGTCTACAACAGCCAATGGCGGAAGGAAAATGATCAGGAAATGCCAAGGAATTATGGGACTCGGAGTCTCATAGGAGAAAGTTGATCTGTAGACAGCAGATAGATTTACAGATAGCAGTGCCCTGTCTGACCTCCCCACATCCCTTCTTTGGAAGAGCTTGTGTGTGTGTATGCATAAAGCTGGCAGTCTAAGACAAACTTTCCTTTTTCAGACAGTTTGCTCCCTTTGAGACATAGGCCTTCTTTAGCACAGACAAACACACATATACAAAGATACAGACATGAAGAGTGTAGTGTTTAGACCCGAGGAGAGAGTCAGAACAAATGTGTCCCCATGGGGGAATTCTCTGAGCACACCCATCCTCGTGATGGATGGCCAAACGTCAATGGTGCTTTGAAGCTGAGAAAAGATGGATATGGAAATCTCAGATGTGTGCCATTTTCTGTAACTTTCTCTCTAGTTTCTTTCTCTCCCCTTCTCTTTTTTGGACAAACTTGGGCATCCGTCCTCTCTCTGTGCTGAAAAGATGGATTTTGTATTCTCAGAGGTGTGCCATTTAGAACAGCTCATGTAAAATGATCTGCCTGCTTGGTTTCTGTATTAGACAGTTTTAACGGGATAGCATGACAATTCTACAAAGACAGAAACACACACATAGACCTGATTAAAGGAGTATATTTCATTGTAAAAACTGTGCAGCCTTTCTCCAGCTGCCTGTATGTTTAAGGCCTTTCTTTTCAACCCCCTGTGTCCATATGTGTTAATACAGCTCTGCTCTAATCAGGACAGGCTTGTGATTTACAGAGGGCTTGGGTTGAGGTTTGGGATGCAGCTGTGAGCACAGCAGTGGGATCATCACTGCCATGTTTACACCAGCAGCTATACTTTGATACAGACTCGCTGCACACACAGTACAGGCCACATCTGGTATGGTTACAGATGTCAATGAAGTCCTCTCCTCTCCTCTCCTCTCCTTACCTCTCCTCTCCTCTCCTCGCCTCTCCTATCCACTCCACTCCACTCCACTCCACTGCCACCTGTGTGTATTCCAGGCTGCCTTATATACAAGCAAGCCTGGAGGCCATTGCTGAGCTGTTTACTCTGCAAGCCCCTAATTAACACTAATTAAAACACACACATTCCACCACATGGGCATTTTATATGCACACACCTTCTTCGCACATGCATACCGAAATACGGATGTAAGAAGTGTGTGTCTGTGTGTGTGTGTGTGTGTGTGTGTGTGTGTGTGTGTGTGTGTGTGTGTGTGTGTGTGTGTGTGTGTGTGTGAATAAACTGGATAGCCACATGTGGACTGTCCTGACCACACTGTCAGATTATTCCAGAAGCAATTCATCACTTCATTCATTTGTGTTTTTGTCTCATGCCATGAAATATCAACATGTGGTGGGGGGATGATGCCTACCAATCGGAATGTTGGTGGTTCGATCCCATACAGAACATAATCAAGTAATACAGTTCTTATTAGATTAGCAGCAAGGACTAAACACACACATGCTTAAAGGTTAAAAATTAGTTAAACATATTTCTCTATTAGAATCAAACAGCATTATTAACCCTTGTGCAAAAAAAATCAACGTTTTTTATCAATGTTTTTAACTTTTTTGTTTCACTTAAGTTTTACAGTTAACATATGGTCAATAAACCTCATTTATAGGAACCTATCCCTTATGTTGGGGATAGGTTGAGTTAGAAAAGCAGAAATTAGGAATTGTTTAGACTAAAATGAAAGGAATGTATGTTGATGGATAATCACAGACTACAATATGTCAACTTTTACTCAATACTGTTTCAAAACCGTTTCAATTGTTTTTTCAAATCCTATAGAATTTCAATAAGAGACCCCAAAATTTAAAAGTAGAGATTTGTACTTGCCAAAGTGAGTTAAAAAGAACATTGATATTGGAAAATCGGTCAATTTGACCCAAGGACAACATGAGGGTTAAGCATTGTTGAACAGTCTGGGTGGAAGACTAGAGCATACACTGTGTACTGTAGCAGTACAGAGTAGTTACATCAGCTGCAAGGGATATGATAGTCATTGTCCCTGCCTAATAACAGGTGTCAGCTTTTGTAACTGTTGCATTGAGCCCAGCCCCACCCAGTCACACCTGCTAGTGTCAACACCTGAGGTCCTGGACGGCCATACACCTCAACCTAGCCTTTAACTGCTTTAACCACTGGTCTGGTGTCTGTCTGAACCCTCCTCCATCCCTCCCTCTTCATGTTTATCTCTGTCTCTCTCTTTCCCTCTCACCCCTGTGTCCGTGTTCTCGCCTTATCTAAGCAGCTCTTCTTCAATTTAAGCTAATTGCTAACCTCTTTAATACTAGCCACATCCTCCCCTGTGATCCTGACTGGCTTGTTTCCTCAGTCATTAGGCTTCAGCTCCTTATCTCATCAGCAATGTCCCCAGGCTGCTGTATACTCCTACACCTATAACATCTCCCTTCCTATCTTCCCAGCTGACTCTGGCTTTTTGTCTCATCCGGCTGAACAAGGAACATGGAAAGCCACAACATTTTCCGAGATGTGTGCATGTCTTTTCTTTTAATCATCTTTATCCCACAATCCCCCTTCCCGCTTTAGTCCTGTCTGACCTCTGGGGAAGTATCTGCAGTTAAGTGGAATAAATCTGAGCCTGTCAATATATCTACACCCACTCTGTCTCTGTCTATCTCCAAGACAGCTGGCCTCAATGAAGTTAGGCTAATTGTTAACGTTAGTCAGCCTAGGCTGTTATCTCTTTCCAAAGCAGTGATGTTGGCAAGTTGACAGTCTCTTCTACAAACACTCACACAAATACACACAGATGCACAGACACAAACAAAAGACACATAGCCTTGCTTACCCATTTACAGACACGCAGAAAGATACATATTTAAGAACAATTTCAATCAATCATCTAAAATGACGTTGCTTCACCCGGGCCAGTACGCCTATGGCCTGAGGCTACATGAAACACTCACTAACTGTTCTTACTGTGATTTGTCTAATCCAATTAAATGATAATCTGCAATATGAATGACATTTGACAGACTTGCAATACTTTCATCAGGCACTCCGACTCAGTCATTTTATGACCTGTCAAGTGTTGTTAGCGGTACTGTTTTTATCGTCTTTCATGGCTTTCAACAGGCTTTCCCCTCATCCAAGAATCCCTCAGCCTAATCATTCTAAGACCCCGAGAACATTTTAAAAAAACAAATCAGCAGTGTTGCAGAAATGAATGGCCTTGTGTACGCGTTATAATTATGCATTATAAATTTTCTTGATTATCTCTTTTTTTTGGCAGACTCAGAGCAGAATGAAGCTGATAGCGGATAATTACGAGGAAGATCACATCCACCCGCAACATCATTCTCACCATTCTCACCATTTGCATCCAGCAAACGTGCATCACCGAAGCCTGCCAAGAGGGCCCCCCCATGCCAACCACCGACCCCCTAAGGACCAGGTCAATATAAATGTCCACACACACAGAAACACACTCTCACATACCACCACCCACACAGTTTGAACTTGTTTGCACAAATTGACATATTGTGGGCTCTCATCTTCATTCTTTTAATGTTGGTGCAATTTTATATTTGTCATCTTTACTACCAGTCAGTTGTGGTTGGACTCTCCAGCATTAAATTTCCCCTCTCTCTTTTCTTTTGTCTCTTCACCCTCAATCCCATTACTCCCTGCCAAGTCAGTTATTCATTTCATTAAGATAAGAGGCCTGAAGGCAAAAGCTGCCAAGTGAGTGTTTTTGATCGATTTGTGAGTGAGATTAGTTTATGTATCATTCATCTCTCATACAAGCTCCTTCTCTCTGTCTCAGTATCATTTCCAGACGTAAAGTGAAGTTAACGTGTCTGTGTAGAGGCAGAAGAACCAACTCTAGTAATCAGCACAAAATGTTTGATTTCAAGTGTGCATAGATATTGTAGGTGCGTGCATGCCTGTATGTGTGCACAATCTTCAAAGGAAGACAGATGATTTCACTGTCTTTCCATTACCTGATAAGAGCTTCTGGTTATTTGAATGCAATATAAACTCACTACAGCTCTATTGTTGTCAACAGGGTTGTGATTGGGGGATTCCAAACTAAGTGTGTATATGTATGTTTGTGTGTGTGTGTGTGTGTGTGTGTGTGTGCGTGTGCGTGTGCGTGTGCGTGTGTGTTTGGGGATGTAAGCGGACTACCTGGGGATTTCCACCTAAGTATACATTCCCCATATCTGTTCTATCTGATATGCACTATTACATGCTTCTATACTTCATAAATGTTTTTGAAACTGCTGTCTAAATAGGAGTCAAACATGCACCGGGGATCCCCTTTTCGTAACACCTCCCCATAACACACGCACATACATTCAAGCACACAATCGCGCACATACCTCGGCCAAATGTGAGAGGACATGATAGCTGGTTTTAATATTCTTTTAGCCCTTTACTTCTGTGGAAAAATCTTTTTTTTTTTCAATTCCTTAAAAAATGTGAGGGTCTGGGGTTGATTGACATCCATATGCACACTTTTCACTCAGAGTATCACACAGTAGGCTATATTTATGTGAACATTTGCATCCTTTTCAACTACAGAATTAATCTACATCTAATTTAGAAGATTTTTGTGGCATATTGTGTTAAGAATGTAGGGAATAACACAATAACTCATGAATCTGGGCCAATTGGCTAAATCATACTTTCTATTAAGCTTGAATTTGTATATAAAAGGGAACTGTTGGACATCCACTTTGCATGCAACATTTGGGGAAAATAAAATTCAATTTGATTTCAAAATTGGGCAACATTAGAAATACATCGAACGTAGGTTAGATGAAGAAAAATGCCAACAAATGTGTAAATTAGCAAATTGCGTAAATTTAACCAAGTCATGTATTACATAGGAGCCAAATGTCAAAATCAAAGATGTGTATCTAGATGTCATGATCCCTTTCTGTCCAAAAGCTGCAGCCAAACTCATTATTATTTAGTTGAGTTGTTTGTCTGTCGTTCTCCCTCTTGTGTCAAGCACACACGCTTCAAAAACAACAGACCCTGTTGACAGAGGTCAGCCCCTCACCTCTTGGCTTTTCCTCATATCTGATCTTTGACCTCATGGGGAAATTCAGCAGAGGTCAGGGTAAGGCCTCCAATATGTGTGTGTGTGTGTGTGTGTGTGTGTGTGTGCGTGTGTGTGTGTGTGTGTGTGTGTGTGTGTGTCACCTCCCTGAGGTAAGACTGTTTTCCTTTCAAACACAGAACTCCTTTAATCTCCCTCTTTCAAATGTGATTAATTACTCTATTTGTTTTTGTTATACACTTTTTTCTTTATCTCTCTTATTTATCTACCATTTCTCTTCCTTTCTCCATTTTTACACTGTGCTTTTTTCACTCTTTTCTTTTAATCACACCTCTAATGTTTTGCCTTTTACTTTATTTTTCTTAACTGCCCACATTCTTTCTCTCCATGTCTGCCTGTCTCCTTCATTCTTTCCTTCAGTCCTTTCTCCCTCCATCTTTCCCATTTTAAATGCAACATCGAAACGCGGCAAGGCCAGTGGTTCAGTGCATTGCCTGGTCCAGGAACACCACTCAAAGGATGATTGATGATGATAATGATAATGATGATGAAGAGGGTCTG
Organism: Etheostoma cragini; assembly: GCF_013103735.1. Classification (NCBI taxonomy): domain Eukaryota; kingdom Metazoa; phylum Chordata; class Actinopteri; order Perciformes; family Percidae; genus Etheostoma; species Etheostoma cragini. Next base: position 13,064,576 of record NC_048413.1, read on the forward strand.
CACGCTCACCCTGGAGACCACAATGCCTTTCCAAGATACAGCCAGTGCCATGAATAACATAATAGTGACCACACATGCATTTTCTTTTTTGCATTTGCAATTGCTCAAACTCAGACACATACACACTACATGCACACTCAACTGGCAAATAAGCACAAATGCATGCACTGGAATAGCGGACACAAGAACACACTTTTTTACAAGAAGCCAAACCGCATGTCATTCAAAGCTTATTGCTATGGTTAGTGGGTCCATCCCAATCCTCTAACTATACTCCCTGTCCTTTGCTAAATCTGTGATGGACTTTGTCTGAGGACAGGTGACATCTAATCAGAGTAGACAAGCACAGGAAGCGGATTCAGCCTCTTGAGATGAACCCCAGGTCTGTGTCTTAGCATGGAGTGTGTGCAGTTTGATGGGCATGTTGAGTTCATGTTGTTCTCATTTAACCATGCCAGCACCACTGCCAGATACTTGGCAGCAGCCTCGTAAGGAAATAGAAAACAGCCATAAAGTTAGTTTATCAGAGGAAGAATTATACAACCTTTTCTTTTAGGTTGTTGCTCTTTTTTTAAGCCTTAACATGCTGCCTGCTTTAGGTTTATGAGAAGAAGCACATGGTATTTAGCCTGTTTTTGTGTGCGTCTATGTGGCTGTGTGGCTGTGTGTGTGTGTGTGTGTGTGTGTGTTTAACCTGGCAGAATGAGTGGTTATACTGTAGGTCTGGCTCTGTTTACAGGGCCTGTCAACCATTCACTGCATTTTAGCATTTAGCATCTAGCATGTTCCATTGAAAGGCCATTATATTTATAGCTTAGCTGTTTAGGTGTAGCCTACTGAGTTTACCAAGCTTGTCACAACCACTCAATCCAACCAAAGCCGCTGTGGACTGCAGCCAAGGCCCTTGTTTTATATTGCACTTGTGTAGCTTAGACTTGCCGTAGCCTAGTTTAGCATTATGCAGGCATGAGCTTGGCTACAGTAAGCTGCCAGCTCATGCTAACCATTGTAACGTTAGTGTCTGAATGAATTAGCCTTCCTGTTAGCAGGGCTCTTGTCTGCACAGTTTCAGCTCCAATGAAACCCCTTGTGTGTTTAGTTATTGGTTTTTAACAATCACACAGAGGAAAACATTTTATGATATCATACACAGCTTTTCTGAATAAGGAACGTGAACAGGATTGTTTTGATTAAATGCCACAAGAGGTTTGGAGGACCATACCATTAGACAATGAGACTCTACTTGTAAATACATAACCACTGGGTCACAGTTTGTACAGTAAATGATCTGGTGTAAAAGGACGCCTGTTTCAGCCACACACATCTCCATTGGAGGCTTTTTGACATTATGTACTGAAACGATTTTGATGATGATGACTTTTTATATGTTTTTTTTAATCACAGGATGATGAAGAGGGAATATGGGCATGATGAACATCGCCATGGAAACCCTGCATCCATTTGTCCACAGTGAGTTTCTTTTGCACAGCTATTGTTACATTCTTTTCTACAAATTTTAGAAATAATGTATTCCTTGCAAGGGTGTAGTACTGTATATCTGCTCCAGATATTTTAATGATCTTCTACACAAAAGGCTTCTTCAGTGGGCTCAAGTAACCATTAGCCGGGAACATTGATTGCACCACAATAACCACAGCATTACCCAACTCTGACAGAAGAGAGTGTAATAGAACCCGGCTCCTTTTCCCATTGCTTTTGAATTTCATTGGACTAAAGAACCTCAGTTGATTCAGAGGTTTATGGCTGCATTTCTATGAAGTGCTCTGGTTGTGCCGCATGCTATGTGTGTGCGCTCTGTCTCTATATAGGTAACTGTGTGGTATTAGACAAGTACACGCGGCTGCCTAAAGAAAGCGTACCAGGGCCCATAGGTGATAAAAACGACACAGTGAGAAAAACCAGAGATGGACAAGTCTGTCTCCCCCCGCCTTACTTTTTTTAATCGTAGTAAAGTTTTACCGGGCTACCCCACCCTGTTGTGTGCCAGTGTGTGGGGTAGTTAATTGTAATACAACACAGAACAGTCATGAGGCCTTTTTTTTAGACTGCTAGCTGAAAAAACATAAAATGAAGAATGCAGAGTCATAAAGGATAATTCCTGTTTAGGGGGGGGGGGGTTATATCTAAGACCCCCATAGACTCAGGATGCTTTTTAACGCAGACATGCTGAAAGAAGTATGTGCAGGGTGGGTGATGGTTTGCTTGGAGTAAGCATGTGTGGTTGAGACAAAGAGAGCCAGCAAAAAACAGAGTTTCATAAATGTACATGTGAGAGATAAAAAAAGAGAGACAAAGACAAGAGAGGGAAAAGAGAAGGGTGCTTGTGTACTCATGTGGGAACGAGAGAGAAAACCAGGCAGCATGGGATACTCATAGTTTCCAGTGCATCTCTTTTTCCCCCCCAGTAATCCACAGGTGGACCATCACAAGCAGATTCTGTCTCTAACCTCAATGACTTAGTAGTTGTGCACTTTGCCCTAGTGCTGCTTTTGGGATTAAGAGTTCTATAGCTTGTGTGTGAGCAAATGGTTTATGCTCCTGCAGTGCATCGTTTTGGTGTGTTTAGCTATGATGTTTGTGTGTGCATTTGCAAGTATGTGTATGTGTGTGCAAGAGAGCTTTGCTGAGCTATACAGTGCCGGAGCAGCCCACATAGCCTATAATCCAGTCCATGTGTGCCGAGAATGCAGTAGTGTCAGGATTCACCGTAGTGAAACAGACCACACTGCCCCCTTTTTCTCTCTCTTTCCATCTCTCCATCTTTTTCCATCACTCCTATTCTTTTCACCTTTCCCCAGATTTCAGCTTGCCCTGCTCTAATGTATATCCCTTCAAGATAAACCTGGAGGTGGACCTGGGACTAGCCTACTGCTTTGGTGTCTCCAAATCAGATATCGTGATGGTGTGTGTATGCACGTGTGTGTGTATGTATGTGTGTATTAGTGCTTCTTATCCCATTCTAATAGAATAAGCCAGGCACATTAGCCTTTAGCACAGAATGGTGTTGTGGCTAGCCATATCAGTGCTGCTCATCTATCCACTGCTGTTATTCTGGCAGCACACAATACAAACGCAGCTAACGTTTTATTAGCCATTCTCAATGGAAGAACAGATGGGAGCCATTTAGCGGTGTGTAGCTACAGTGCAATAAGGCCAGACCTAATCCCCATATCCTGTCCCTGAGTGAGCCCTCCCTAATATGAGCAAAAAGAGATGACAGCACCGATAGACAAATAGCTGGGGATCTGTGTGTATGTGGGTGTATCGGTATCTTTGCGATATTCATGCTTTGATTAATGTTCCTTATGGGTAACCTTGACTCCCAGTGTTAGGCTACATTTGGATTACACACAAACCTAAGTGCTGAGTTCCAGTTGGCAAGTTCAAGTTCTGAGCTACCAGGTGTGTATTTGTACTGGTTAGTCATGGTTCTTTTTAAAAGGACACAGGGCTCTGATTGGCTCGTTGTGGTTGTGTATGTCCTGCTGTTGATTACAGAGGTTTTGTTTACCTTCTTGGCCTCCCAGACCCCCCTCTAATGAAATAAGAATGGCATTTTGGACAGCACAAGAGAAGGGGGTTGGAGGAAAAAGTGAAGGAGAATATGGGGCCATAAGAGTGAAGCAAAGTGGGGGCAAGAGGTTTTCTGGAAACATTATGCTTTTATCCCACCGTGAAGTTATTTGTACTGAATGAAGCGAAAAGAAGCTGAGAGGCTTTCCAAGTGGGGACAGAAATATGTTTGTGTGTGTGTGTGTGTGTGTGTGTGTGTGTGTGTGTGTGTGTGTGTGTGTGTGTGTGTGTGTGTGTGTGTGTGTGTGTGTGTGTGTGTGCAAGCAGGAAGGAGTGAGGCCTTGTTCAGGTTAAAACAAGTCAAGAAGATGACTTTCATTTGCCCATGCTGTGTTTGCACACAATGTTTTGTGTCTACATTGTGTACGCCAGTACGTATCCCACTCTTGTGTATGCGTGGCTTTAAACAAGTCCAGAAAAAGGAGTCTAAGTTCAGTGGAAATCTGAAATTGTCCAGCAGATTCTCAATCCCATTTATTGTTCTAAAATTCAATTTGTGTCATATTTGTGCTTGTCTCATGAACCCAATCAACAGCAACCTTGCAAGCCTTTGAGCTATTAAGACTTCATTTGGATTTCTGGATTTTCTAAAACTTGTATTTGTGTTTGTTGTTGTTTGTTAAGTTAGTTGAGTCGAGTTAACTGAATTCATTATCTTGGAGTTGAACCAGATGTAAATCAAAAACATACAGAGCTAGGTAAGTAAAACAACGCACTCTATGCAAGAGTAAAGACACTAACAAAGCAAAACTGTTCCAGTAATTTAAGTTTATGTGGTGTATGGGCAGCATATCGGATTTTATTCATACTGTAGTCAAATTGTTGACAGTGAGGATGCTATTTATTGTTGCTACAGAGTAACATCTTGTTTATTGATTAATTAATTAAGAGACCTGTGGCATGTGCTCTCCCTGGTTACTAATAGTAAAGGTCAATAAAACTGTTAGGTGTAGTGATCCTGATGTTGGTGCTTTATGATCGGTTCCTCAGAAGTTAAGATTACTCTTCTTTGTGTTCTCATATCTTGTGAAGCATCACAAACACTCTTACATTGAATGGAATTGAAATTGGAAAATAAAAGCATGTCCATATTGACTGTGTCTACAAGTTCATAATTATGATGATAGTAGTTTACAGCTCAGATGTGTCTGGCTTTTAATGTCTCCTTGTTCATATTCCTTTTAACTTAATGACATAACGTTTGATTAAAGATTTTGCTTTGAAAGAAAAGTCTGCATGCATCATTTAAAATGGTAGAACCGGCCGTGCCACGTTTTCTGCACTATAACCCATGGATCTCCAACTCCAACTATTATCCTACACATTAATAATTAAAAGCTGAAGGTACATATTTTTTACAAATGCCTGAAGAAATATCTGCCCCATGTAATCAACACAACTTAGTAAGTGTTTTTTTATTAATCATTTTTTTAAAGATTATTTTTAGGCATTTTTAGGCCTTTAATTTGAGGGGACAGATGAAGACATGAAAGGGGAGATAGAGGGGGGAATCACATGCAACAAAGGGCTGCAAGTCAGAGTCAAGACGGGCCCACCGCATCAAGGACTACACTTCTATACACGGGCGTCCCCTCTACCAACTGAGCTATCTGGGCCCCCCAACTTAGTAAATGTAAATTAATAAGTATGTTGGTTTCACTTTTGAATTTTTAGACACTCAGGAGTGAAGATCTTATTTCCTCATTGTGCATTGGTATCAACAGTGTGTTGGTGTGTGTGTGTGTGCGTGCGTGTGCGTGAATGTTTGGGAATGCATCTCACACGTGTGTAGCCATGCTGTGCAGTGTTTCTTTGGTGACCAGTGAACCACAGCTCGCAGGGCAGCAGAGGCGTCTGACCGAGGCCATCCCTCAGCCAGCTGTCAGCGTTATTAGTCTGTGCGGTCAAAGGTTGTTTCACCAGATTAAACATGAGTGGAGAGAAGTCGATATCTCACCAACACCTGAAAATCAACATCTGAGTTTGTTGTGTCTGTTTCAGTCCTTCCTGACACAACACCTGAATTATTTTCCAAAAAGCCCTCCTGAAG
>NC_048413.1:13075219-13082719 GCF_013103735.1 Etheostoma cragini
TCTGGGTTTTAGTGGTGCTAAAGACCGACATGGTCAGGACCTTAGTTAAGATGCTTCTTTGTATCTAGGTCATGTTGTGTGTATGTGTCTTATTTTTTGTGCATACCTCCGGGAGTTAGTTGGTTGGGTCTGGAGAGGATTCTCATTGGAATGCGTTCTGATTGGGCTAGACAGCGATCCTTTTCTGATTGGTTGTTTATCCCAGGGCTTCCACTTTGGGGGTGGCTTTGAATCAGTACATCTCTGTCACTACCTCTCCATTTCTCTCTGTTTCTTTTCTTCTTTCTATCCATCTCTTGTATCTTGTGGAGTGCTGCTGGCTGTTTGTTTGATGTGAGTCTTTTTGACGGGCTAAAGCAGAACCAGCAGTGAGCCTTCTCTATGTTTCTGCCAAGGAAATGCTGCTCAAAGTGGAGATGGTTGCCCACAGTAACCTTGGGTGCTAAGTGTTCAATTACAATATACTGAATCAAAACTGAGTTGTTGTGTTGATTTACAGAGTAAGCCTGCATTTACTTTGCACGTATAAATACAAAGTAGTAGTCGGTCTCTGGCCCTTCATTTAGCTATAGCTCTGTGGGTGTATTGCGTTGAGCACGTAATATATACTCAGCATCCTCTCTCTTTTTTAACATGTTGTATGCGTTGTTATAATACCTAGAACACTAAGATTGATTGGCACAATGATCCTGTTTTTGCAGCAGAAGCAATCCCATACTCAATGAGGGGAGCAGTAAATGACTCTGGGACAGATCTAGGTACATGGCTGCTTAATCTGTTGCGTTTAATGATTTTTTGTTCACTCCACAGAAAAAGTGTAATCCTCGTGGCGCGCTCTTGGCCGTCTTTGTAAATACCTTGAAATATATAATTAGCCGCACTTTTCGTAATAGGTGAAAATCCCACTTTCCCCATGACCCTCATGCGCAACTTGTATTTAATCGCTCATGTGGCAGACAATCTGCGATTTTACCCGATTTTTAGCCAACATCGTTTAAGTCAGTCTTTACAAACAATTAACGCCTGGAAAAGCCCTCTGTGCTTAATTTATGTGGAAATTAAAACAAGCTAAATTGGCTTTCGTCTGGTTTTCCCTTACATTTGCATAAAGTAGACTTTCCATTTTTTACTTATAGTGCCAATGGGTTCCTTATAAAGCTGAAATTAAACTGTCCGCCTGCGAGAGTCCGCCGGTGTCCGTGTGTCGTAAATGTCATCTTTAAAGAGTATATTCTCTAACGTAGGCTCTGTACGGACTTAACGTAGTGTTAATTTTTTTAAGTATGCAGACAGCTGCGGCACATAGCAGCTTTGTTTATACTAACCGCTTGGAGGACACCTTCCACACGTGCAGTAGATCACTACGCTACCACTTGTTGCATTGTGGCAGAAAAAAATGGGGGTGTGCGGAGGTCTGCACGGAGCCTACACATATACCCTCTGAAGACGTCATTTAAATGTTTCAGCACTAGTACGTTACCTAAATGTCTGCATTTTTTCCCATGGCGTTCGGGTGGCTGAGTGGTTGAAGTTACCACATAATCCCCAGTTAATTTCCGGCCGGAGACCTTTTTTGTACATCATCTCCTTCTGTCTCTATTAAGCATCCTGTGACAGCCAACAAGGCCTTTAAAAACACTGCTATAACCCACCTGTAATTAAAACTATGTTGGACTGTTCACCAGCTGGCAGAGCACGGGAGAGAGAGGTAACTGAGCAAGAGAGACTTACTTAGTTATTCTTTTTCACCAAAAGCAGAGTAGAGCATAGCAGGATAAAAGCTAACACCATTTATCAATAGGTGCCATTGTATTTTTGCTTCACTCTAATATCCTATCCAGGAGTGGCCTAGCCTGTCAGAGTGTGTACGCAGCAAGGCTTCAACCCTGCAGCTATGGGATTAGCCTCGCTGCTGGGTGGTCCTCCTCCAACTGATCTCAGAACAGCATTGCAGTTTACTGCACACTCTTTCTAGGTGTCGGGATTATGTATCAGATCAGGTTACTGAGGTCTGACCGTTGCGAGCTTATTGTACTGTATTGTAATGTTTGGCTTGATTTACATATTACAGTTGTTTCCATGAACTAATGATTAGAGAAAAGCCTTTGTGAAGACTTAGCTAGGTGAATGAGTTCTGCTTTAAAGCTCTAGTGTTACTGCTTGTACTCAGCGGCCAACATTCTATAGCTGCTGTTATATTATGCTGTGGTACGACCAGAAATGGGAAGGTTGAAATTGACTTGCTTGCTCTGGCAAACAGTGGGCGGGACAGGAAATTGTGTGGGCAGGCCTACGAGCATAGGCTAACCAGTTAATGTTAGCATTTTTTAAAGTTCAGAATGATCCATGTTTTTATCAAACTTTTTATTCTCCCTGTCAGCCGTGTAGATGGTGCTCTTTTATCATTCCCCATACATATATGCAAACAAGAAAAGGGAAACTGCCATAGAAATAAAAATTCAATCTCACCTCTCTTTCGGAAATTGCCTGGATATTGATAAGGCGAGATCAGTCCACAAGAGAAGTAAATGATTTGTCTGGGCAGTGTAAACAAGTAAAAGTACCAGTACTTTGATGAAATAGTACAAGTAAAAATATCTATTACTCATTTAAAATGTAGTTCAAGTAAATGTTACTTACTTAAATAAAAGAAACAATTGTACAACAGGGCGTGGGGGACTTCTCCCATGCAGTGAAAATAGGACAAGGGATCATAAATCAGAAACATCTATAAAAACGTACAATACAAATGTATAAACATGTAACAACAACATAATACATGTCACACATGACATTTAAGACCCTTAGAAAGGTATTATGTGCAATTTTAGTTCAGACCATCTTATAAAACGTTTGAAAGTGAAACTACTATACATTGTCAGTTCTGAGGACCATCCTTCTTTTCTTCACAAACATAAAAAATATTTATAACGCAAGGCCAAATAACGTGTTTGGACTCCATCCAAGAGCCTTAATGTTGACAGCCCAGACTAGAAGCTAACTTCTACACACCTAAGTAGCACGTATGAGCTACTTAGATCCATGTGAATAAATTTCACTAGTCCGAAACTAACCCTACATACGTTGTCCTACGGAAGGGGTGGTCAGTTAATATTTCCATGGGCCCACATGAGAAACAGGGACTTTTGTGGTGGGCCGGACCAACAGGCTAAACTCAATTCTGCTGTTTGCTAATTAAATTTACGTCAGGCGGCACGTTCTCAAACGTCTCTTTTTTTTCTGGGCATATTAGGGCAGTTGAGTCCACCAAACAATATCTTTAATAGACATCATAACATGGCTTGCTGTTTTGGGTGATTTGTTGGGAAATCACAAAGCTGGTCTTGGTAAAAAATGCCATGTTGCGTTTGCAGTTTAACGAGCAAAGCTTCAGATGTCCATGCCCACTCTGCATCAGTGAAGTTGTATTTCTCTGCGTGTTTACTATTGTAGTGGCAATTCAAATTATAATCCTTTAACACAGCGATCTGTTCTCCGCAAACTAAGCACACTGCTTTACCTTTGACTTCAGTAAATACATATTTAGAAGTCCATGTTTGATTAAAAACTTGGCACTCTGGCTGGCATTAGTAAACCTTCTGGATAAATAAAAGGTTAGAGAAAAGGACAAAGAAAGGTTTGTGATGTTTGTGAGCACGTGATGTTACATAGAAGAGTTAAAATCACAGGCAGTAAGTAACTCAAAGTCATAGCCATCAGTCGTTTAGTCTTGTGCATAGACATTTTCTCTCTTTCTTGGCTTCCTACTTTGTCTTCCATCCTTGAACTCATCAGTCTTGAGTGATTAAGCTAGTTGTGATGAGGACAGAGCACTGGTGGGCATTTCACGCACGCACGCACGCACACACAACCACACACACACACACGCACACACACACACACACACACACACAGTGTGACTGTTTTAAGTCTCGTCTTAAGACACATTTTTATTCTTTGGCTTTTAACTCCATGTGAGTTGTGTGGTCCTCTGATGGCTCTTACTGTTTTATTGTATTTTAGTATTTATTATTTTTATCTTTTTTTTTATCTTTTTAAACCAGATGCTCTTATTTTGTTTTTACAATATTTTACATTAATTGTTTTGTATGTTTGGGTTTTCTGGGCAGCACTTTGGTAACTTTGTGTTTGTAAAATGTGCTATACAAATAAAGTGGATTGGATTGGATTGGACAAACACACACGCACGCAAGCACACACACACAGCACATGTTCTCCATAAAAGAAATCCCAAAGACACACAGGTAGTGTGACAGGAGTAAAGCTGTCCGAGGCCTGGCTTTCTCCCCATCTGAAGAGATGGAAGCAGAGGACAATGTAAACACTCTGTCACACACATAAACAAGACCCCGCTCAGGTTTCACTGCACAGTTAGATGAAATTCACCCTCTCTTTTATAGAGAAAGTATTTGTGTAATTTGTTTACGTAAGATCCTATAGCCCTAATAGGGAAATGGCTTTTTCGCCATCAGACTACACCTGAGTTCAATTTCACTAGCTCTCTCACAGACAGATCGTAAAGATGGCATACCAGAGAGGACGCAATCTGTCTTTCTCTTCTGCGTCTCAATTTAATTTCTCAGCCTTCCTCTCTCTCTCAGTCACATGCTTTCTGTCTACCCCCTCTCTCGCTTTCCTTTTTCTCTTTCTGCTTTTATCTCTCCCTTTGAACAATGGCTGTGCAGTGTAATTATTCAAGAAATACTAAATAACAGGTGAGAACAGGTGAACAGAGCAGTGATGAGGTAAGTGTTTTATCTGAAGTAACATGACATTGGTGTCATTAATAGGATTTGTTTGGTAATGCAAGCTTAAAGTTACTTGAATTATTTGTCTGCATTCTCTTCAGATATGTTTTCAGATATGCTTAAAGGAGAATTTGTGAACAAGCACCAAAATGGCAGTGTGTGTGTGTGTGTGTGTGTGTGTGTGTGTGTGTGTGTGTGTGTGTGTGTGTGTGTGTGTGTGTGTGTGTGTGTGTGTAGAAGACACATATATATTTGAGTCAACACAAAGGAAAAACAAAAAATGACTTTGGGACTAAAATCCAGACAATCACTGCTCAGTAAAACATATATATACAGTATTAATTTTATATGGTAACGATATTCCCTGGCCGACTAAGCTGACACATTCACAAATACCACCCACACGTGTTCATCCATGGCCAGGTTCAACCTCCTTCTACTCCATCAAGACACCATGTGTTTGGCAGCACCAAAAACAATGGCGTGGCAGAACCTCCTGCACCGCAGTGCAAATGAACTGAAGAGCAGGCCAGAGAACAAGACCCAAACATGTGTTTGCTTTGCTTTTGCCTTCTAATTACACATACACATAGTTATTTCTCTCACATAGGGTTTGTGTGTGTAAAATGTGTGAGTTTTTGTGTGTGTGTGTGTGTGTGTGTGTGTGTGTGTGTGTGAGAGTGTGTGTGTTTGTGTGTGTGTGTCTGTTGTAACGCAAGTCTTTATGTCTTGAATTGGTGTCTCCCAGCAGGCATTCCAGTCAGACTAACTCTGTTTGCTTAGGTAATAACTAGGCTTAGCCATAATTTGTTTGTGTGTATGTTTGTCTGTGTGTGCACATCCACGTTCATGATCAAAGAAATAACTCCCTTGGATTTTTACACATTTGCACATAAAGAGCTGTGCCTTTAAATTTGGAAACAACCCAGCCTAACTCTTGCATCTCTCTTTTATTCCCCTTTTTGTTTGCTCCTTCAAAATGGCAATTAGGACAACTTTGGCTGTTAAAAAGACTTTGCAAATGATTGCCTCTGTGCACAAATTAGTTCACATACAGAGGTTATTATCGTTTTCATACTGATAGGCCTCACTGGTCTTGTGGGAGGGTTTAAAGTGAACACACATAGACACATCACGTACTAAGAGCATATTTTCCCTGAATACAACAGGTCAACAGGGGTCGATAATTGCCAGGTCATCAAAGGGGGGTTTCCAGATCTGAGTTGTTGCTGCCAACTAGGGAGTACAGCACCACACACACTGACATAACAGGCCAAAAGTTGTATCAGTGATGTGATGTCAGTTGTTATGTCAGCTCAGTCAGGCTTACCTCCGCCTCATCCTACCACTGCGCACACACACCCACACACACCCACACACACACACACACTAGTTCAGAATTTTGAGTTTTCAAACAGTTCCAATGGGGTAAGACCCTTAACTTCAAATAAGTTAATGTTTATATGTGTCCATGCATGAGGTCTACCTTTGTTTGTGTGTGTGTGTGTGTGTGTGGGGGGGGGGGGGGGGGGGGGGGGGGGGGGGGGGGGGACTGTATCATGGAATAGCAGAAACAATATTAACAACTGGTGAAAGATGTTTTGTGGACATTTCTCGGATTCCCTTTTGGGGAGAAAGAAAAATTGGAAGAGATGAGACGGAGAAAAGAGAGAAGTGGGGAGATGAGAAGAAAAAGGGGAAGTCAACAGAATAATGAATAGCTATAGATATTTATGTGGGTTTCAAACTGCGTTGCTGTTCAGTGATCAGTGTAAGCCTCCTTGTAGCCATTCTCTATCATTGCTTTGTGGCAGATTTGATTTTCTAAACACAGGAATTTCTAAACACAGGAAATGATTTCCTCTTTCTTTGTGTTTGCAGTGTCTCTGTGTGTGTGTGTGTGTGTGTGTGTGTGTGTGCCTTTCCCTCTTTCTCTCTCATTCTCTGTTGCTCTTGCTCCTTCTCCCCTTTCTCTCTGACATTCTCACACACATATACAGATGTGGGATAGTTGTTTGCTTTTTTTGCCGAGGAAAAATGCTTTCTTCTCTTTGTGATCTGCTTTGGTGTTACCTGGCAAGTGTGTGTCTGTGGAGACAGTGAGCAAGTGCTAAACCCAGCTCCTTGCCTGAGTGCTGCTGCAAAGACCCAGGTTGACAGAGAGGATTGAAAGTGTCATCCCAGGGATTAAGCACAATGAGCAAGATTGACAGACAAGACAACATTGTACACTTGCACAGACACATACACACACATACACTCTAAACATACACACAGAAATGTACACAGGCAATTATAGAAAGGTGTATCAAAGTGCTGGGATAAGCCCCGTGTTTAAATGTGTGTGAGCATGCCATTCCATCTTTGCCTGCACGCCTTTACAGGGAGGGAACAAGGATTATCCTCCTTACTTTCACTGTCTTTTCTTTTTTTTAGGCCTCTTTCCCACTCCCAATCTCTTTGTCCTCTCTCTTTCCTGTTTCTCATTTGTGTGTTTGTTAGTGTGTGAATGTTGTGCATACCAAGGTTAGAGACCAAGTTTGAGCCAGGATTGCGCTCAGTTGTGTCACACTCTTTTGGGTTGCTGGGCTCCTAAAGATGTTAAGACACATTACGCTTGTTGGGGAGATTGCAGTAACGTTCCGGTGTTACCAATAATCGGACCATATTGAATAAAGGTAGTCGGGAAGATAAAGTTAGAAAAGCATTCTCATTCTCATGACAAATATTT
>NC_048413.1:13090219-13097127 GCF_013103735.1 Etheostoma cragini
ATAGTCTCAACTCAACTTTATATAATCCGCGGCTATCACAGCAAAGACTTTTTGCCTAGCCAGGGCATCATAACCTGTTGCATTAATCCCACAGCAAGACTTAATGTTAAGAGCAAGCCTTTGCACTGTCAGTGTAGATGGCTCTATCAGCGCTTATTTAATGGCTACAGTGTGTCTCAGCACTAAATATCACAAAACCATGAGTCACTTTGTCAAAACTAATGAGGGTTATTTACTCTCTATCTGCACACCGAGCCAAACCTCTGTCACTTTCTACGATGCTTGTTTACGATCTTCAGTATCTCCCTTTTAAATTTCACTGGCAGGGCCCTTCCATAGTGTTGTACAGAGCTCTCCAAAAGGTTGTTAAAGGTTCAAGATGGCTGCACAATGAGTGTCACTTTTAGTCAGAGTGAAAAAATGTCCATGCTTAGGGGTTTAGCCCTCCAGAAGCCTTTTATAGTTCATAGAAGTCTCATGTTCCCCATAGCTTCTTTCTCTCCCCATCTCTCTATCACCCAAACGTCTCCACCACACACCTTCTCTCCACCGTAAAGGTTCCATGTTGGGCTTTTCCCAAAAAACCATTCCCCCTTGCCTCTTTTTTGATTATCTTCTTTCCAACTCCTCAATTGCCCCACTGTTTTCCTGTTGGTAGGGGCACCCCACATCCTGTTGTACTGTACATACCATACAAACACATAAAAACAAAAACTCTGACGTAGCAAACATTTACTGAACAGTTGAATGAACATATAACTAATGTTTTCTTTTCTCTCTTTTTTTACTACACACATTCTACCTGCAGGTCATCTCACCCCTGTGTGAGTATTGCTTGGAATACGCAACTTTAAAAGTAGCTGTTTGGCATCTTTTTTTAAATGTTTCTTCACCCGTTTTCTCTCACACACTGACACACAGGTCAGACTGAGGTAGAGATCACTAGCAGACCACCAGGCATTGTGAACGCCTCCCTATTTATCCACAGCGTATATCCTATGTGTCTCATGTCTTGGGGCTATACTGACCCCAGGAGCAGCAAACAGACTCGGCCAACAACATGATTGGCTCTTCCTGAGACCGGACTTAAATAGTATTAAGCACCACAGTGCAGCTGTGCTAGCACAAACACACTCACGCCACTTGACATCAACCTCGCCTTTGTCAATCTGTCTCAGATCCTGCTTGTAGACATATTTTGTGTTTGGTTGAATAAAGCAGTAAAATAGGCCGTTGCCTATCCATTATGTGCAAGAAAGAGGCACACAAATACTAAAGAGAGAATAAACTCCAAAACACAATCAGTTTACCCCTCATCGAAGTGGGATGGAGGTATAAATGAACACATTGTTAACATTGGATGGGCAGGGGCTCTAATATTTGATGAATAAGCACAGATCTTTGCTGACTGTGTAAATCTCCATCTACCTCAAACACATTTAGCTACTGAATAGACATTATTATCAGATTTTGTTGACACAAGTGTCCCGCACACACATACATAGTAATGCCCAAACACGCACTGGTCCACATGCCGGCGCAAAGACGCACACCAACACACACCTATGTAAAGGTGAGCCTGTTTTTCCTTCAGAGCAGATTGAGATCTGAAGGATCGCATTTATTTGCTTAACTGGTTCAAGTGATCCTAAATAGATCTGAGATGACCAAACCAAACCATTTGAAATCCAAAGTTCCAGTTTCATTGTATCTGTGCCCATTTATGGCAATACACACACACACACACACACACACACACACACACTTTACTCCCTTGTCTGCTTACATGGCTCATGACCAAAAGAATGAAGCTCAGTAATCCGCCTTGTCTTACTAATGCGTCTTTCACCACTCCGGCTAGAATTTATAAAAACTGGATTTTTTGTTGTCTCTATTCTGCCAAATGTGTGTGACCAAATCTTAGCTTCTAGGAATCTGTTTTATGCTGCACAAAGAGAAGAGAGAAAAGATGCTTCTACGTCTCCAACCTGGTATGGTGGAAGGGCAAATCAGTTAAGTGAGGAAACTGAACTATGAACAATAAAGAACAGATGGGGAAACGGAGTCTGTGGGCAGAGGGAGAGAGAGGAAGTGAGTTGGGTCAGTAGTGAGGACTGATGGGTCAGCGGAGTTGGTTTCATCTTGAGAAGACATCAAGAGGAGAGTGGAGCATTAATCGCACCCGATAAAATGATGGAGGGGTTACTGCTTGTATAAGCGGGCAGTATTTTTATAAAATGTGCACACACAAGTATAATATGAAAAGGAAGAAAGGAAGGTAGTAGAGAAGAAACACTTTAGTTGAATAAAGATATGTTTCTGGAACATTTCTGTTTATGCAGAGAGGGCCTGTTGTCTGGATCTCCGTCCCTTTTTCTTTCTTTCAGGAATAAGGTCTTCACGCCAGCCCACACTGGATCTCCGGCATGGAAACTTCCCTCTCTTATAAAACTAAAATATGAATGTCCGTCACGTTTTTTTCCCCCTACATTTGTGTGTGTAGACAATTCAATGGCCACAAAGCGGAAAAAACAGCACAGGAGAAGAGTTTGTTGAATACACGTTACACTATAACTTGTTTCTGTAAGCGTAGCGACTGCACACACATTTCAGGGTACTGGGTCAAACCTTCAAAGCAAAATGAATGCTATCATGCACCCACACCCCCCACACCAGGCCCTCCGCCCTCCCTCCCCTACCCGCATCAGAGTGCGCCATAGCACGACTTGCATCCACTCTGGTTTTTGCGAATGGGGGTAAGAGGCTGTTACCGTGTCAGTCGGCATGGCTTCTTATCGAACCATCAGACTACCCTCAGATTCTCTTTCCAGATGGAGGTGAGATAGGGCCTCAGAGGCCCGGACCCCTGCAGACACTGAGAGCATGGAGGCCTCCCCTGATCTCCTACCTGATGGAGGTGCTTTAATGTGGGCTCAGGTTTCACTTGTCTCCCCTGCCTGGCTGGGCCTGCGCTAGTGTCATTATGCAGCATTCAGGGCTCTTTGGCCTGGATTCTGATGGGCCGCCGCTGCTCCAGGTCAAGGTGTTGTTATGGGACGCAAGCTTACCAGGGTCCTTGAGCTTTTCTTACTAGGAAAAATAGGTGCAATGATGGGTTATACACACAGCTATACAGGCAGACATTAACACACATGCAGCTGGCCCACTGTAGAGCTCTTGACATTTCTCCCAATAACATAAACACTGCCCCTCACACGGTGCTCAGAGCGAGAGAAAGCAAAAGAAAAAAATCCTGTGATAAGGCAACAAAAAAAAGCTTGACGATGTAAATGAGTGAGATTAGTCATAGAGGAACTTCTGGGCGCTAAGAGAGACACATCAAGAGAGACAAAGTTGGGGGGGGTGGAGCAGAGAGGAATTTGGGAGCAGAAAGAATTCCATGCACCTTTTATTGTTGTGCAAACCTGTATTTTAGACCTGCATGGAATTTTGCCCTTTTATGAACCTAGTTTCTTTTTTGCCCCAAGTGCTAAATAAATATTTAAAGATGTCCCGCCAAAAACACTTTTTTTTAACCCCCCTGTATTTCAATATTGATGCACATGTATTGCTTTAAGCGTACATGCATGCAAATGTTTTTGTGTGTGTGTCTGTCTGTGTGTGTGTATATGTGTGTCTGCAGGTGTGCTTGTGTCTGTGTGCGCAAAATATGTCAAGACAACCTCCACATTACAAGTGGAGAGAAGTGCAGATTCCACCCGTATCATTTGTAAATTGGCACCTTGGCCCAGCTTGGGAAAACTCATCACCATTCCACAGAGAGCCCTCCATCATTCCTCACAGGATTAGAGACAAAAAAGAGGGAGAGCGAGAGAGTTCAAGGGAGGGATTGCTCTTTTACTTTTTGTTGTTGCCACAGTCGTTACTATAACATTGCTGAATTAATTGAAGTTTTAAAATTGCTACCAGTGTCCCCCTCTGTCTCTCTAGCTTTGTTTCTCTTCATTTCAAACCAGATGTCAATTTAAGGAGGCACAAGGAGACCAAGCATGCCAATGAAGCAACGTTTGAACATGTAGAAAGCTCAGTAATGGCTGAATGTGAAGCATGCACAATGTCTGACTCTTACAGATGCATGCTGCATCTCCATGGGAGTTTAATTAGCTGATACATGAGATTTTTTTTCATCAAGAGTCAACTCCACCTAGTGGTGTTTATACTGAACAGATTTCTGACTGCAGCGTGGAATGAGTGAAACGTTACACCAGCAATTATTTATCTGCACAGTCAGATTGCTGGGAAAGGAAGGATCAATACAAAGGTTTTGAATATGAATCCCACAAAAGCTATAAACAGTGCAAAATGTTGCTTCTGAGATCTGGAACAGTGCTTTTGTGGCACATGCACATTGCTTGAGAGCAGTTGTAGACTGTGTTAGTAGGTCTCCTCAGCACCTCTTGGCCTGGCATCTGTGAGGCTTGCTCACACTTGCTTTCACCCAGCATGTGTTTGCTCATATGAAGGAAATTATGTAATTAGCCTGTGAGAGATTGTTTTCTTTCGCTCTTTACCCTCCCGCTCTCTGTCTTTCTTTCCCTCCCTCTTCTTTTTGCACTCACTCTCTCTTTCTAGTCCTTTGAAAGCAGGACACCAAGCCACACCCTAGCTCACCTCCTTCATTAATTGCCAGGAACCATCCGTGGAAGAAAATGAGTGCTTGCCATACAGATCTTAACTGAAGAACAGCTTTGTTTAACATCAAAGGGGGAGTTTTGACAGGTGTGTGAGGGAGTGGAGATGGACGATTTGCGTGTGCAGGGTGTTGTTTCGGACCAGGTTGTGTGCTGTGAGATGGGTGCAGGGGTACACACGGGCAGCATCGGGGGAAGGAAACCTGGCATTTTGCTCTCTAATTCCAGCCGGCCTGGAGGCCTGGAGCGCTAAGAAGGGCCTCACTGTTGCTCCCTGGATCAGCCAGGTATTGCTTACATAAAAAGCAAGTGAAAACAGCTGTAGGGATAATTAGCTTGATTCTCCATTACATGCCATGAGGGCCAATAACTAAAAAATGGAGTTTTGTTTGGGTTAGAGCTGCAGTCCCAACCAGGAGGAAGTTGTAAAACTCAGGCAGGGCAAAAAAAAGAGAGAGGGAAAAGGCTAGAAATGTATGGAAGAATAGGGCAAGTTCTTGAAGCAATTGTTGCCGAGGAGATGTTCTCTCTTCCTGGGGTGGCTTTATGTAGTCCATATTTTTATAGGATTCTAAAGGGCAGTGGTTTCAAAATGACTGAATGGACATATGCACATAGATCCTTTTTTTCCCCCCATCTAATTCATTCTTAGCTCATCAGAATGGGTCACGTTAGATTAATTAAGTGTTTTTTAAGTGTTCATATTACTTCAGACACTGCCTTGCAATGGGGCAATACAGTATAGATGATTTTGATTTCTTTTGTCCTACCATCAATTAGCATGTTGAATCACCATTGGACCATAGACAGCTTTAAATAAATCAGACATGATAAGAGCAGTGATGGCATTTTCCAAACAGCTTCTCTTCTGATGTAATCTTTCCCAAGGTTAAGTAGGCCATCCTATCAGAATGATGATGTCATAGTCATGTATTCACGTACATGTATCTCCACATAAAGAAATCTTTTTTCTATACAAGTGAAAGGACACCAACCACAGTGCCATTCCAGGGAAGCTGCACTTTAACACTGGTGGTCCCAGAACTCTGCAAGGATCCATTTTACAGGCAGTTTATATTAGTTTCACTTAAAGACAAGAAGGGATTCAGCCGCTCACATCCAGACTCTCAGGCTTGATACCCAACTCTTAGGACAAAAGACAGACAGACAGACAGACTAGTATACGTGTTCGGGGGAAACACAGGTAGACTAACAACATATAAACCTTACAGCTTTATTTTGATTAATAATCAACTCACAAGGACTTTGACCTGATATGTTGTATAAGAACACACACAATACTGGTCACAAAATGAACATTGTTTAATTGACACAGGAGTACTAGGCAAAAAAAAATGGATTTTTACATGAACTACACCTGTTTCTGCACAGGACATTTGCAAATTCTGATAAGTCAATTTTCCTGTCTCTAGACGCAGGATAGGGCAGTATTAATTTGAGAAAGTGTTCACCCTGCTTGATCCCAACATCAAGCACACACTGAGAGAATAGGAGTGGGGAGGAGGATAAGGATTAGACAGGGAGTGGAAGATAGGAATGGCTGATTTTAGTTAGAGGGAGATGATGGCTGAGTGCTTTGAGAGAGAGAGAGAGAGAGAGAGACGGGGGGGCATTATATTTAGCTATTTAAATGTATGCATTGGTATGGCATAAAGGACCCAATTGTGGTCTAAAATCAACCTCAAAAGAGAGACAGAAATATGTATGTTCATATGCCAATGAACAAAGCCATTAGCACATGTGCCCCTCACTAAACCTCTTTAAGTGAAGTGGCTCAGTATGATTAGTTACAGTTACTAGTTACTTCTTCCAAACAGTAACTACATTAGATACTC
This sequence comes from Etheostoma cragini, assembly GCF_013103735.1. Taxonomy (NCBI): domain Eukaryota; kingdom Metazoa; phylum Chordata; class Actinopteri; order Perciformes; family Percidae; genus Etheostoma; species Etheostoma cragini. Next base: position 13,096,728 of record NC_048413.1, read on the forward strand.
AGTTACAAATTATAAAAGTAACTTGTTACTTCAGAAAGTAACTAATGCGTTACTTTCAAGTACATTTTTAAATGCTCAAATGTGATCCCACTTCCACCGCTCTTTAATGGAACTTAAAATACATGTGCTTGTTCAATTATTGTAGTAAATCTAAATGTTATAATGAAATGGACACTTAATACAAACATACAAAATATATACACTCTTTGTAGTGCAAATTACATAAGTGCCCTGATACTTGTGTGCTGTTGTGTGCGTTGAGCCTGTGTGTGCGTGCGTGCGTGCGTGCGTGTGTGTGTGTGTGTGTGTGTGTGTGTGTGATAGAGCAAGGGAGAAGTGAGAGAGTGACAGCAATTAGCCACTCTAAAGTCATAGTGAGAGAAAGAAAGTGTCTCCCCTT
>NC_048413.1:13097137-13191172 GCF_013103735.1 Etheostoma cragini
CCCACACACACACACACCTTGATTTCATAACGCCATACCTGTCTATCGTTTACTGACTTGCTTGTGTTGTTTGTTGTGCGTCCAACTATGCATGCTTTAGAACACACGCCCAACTCCACCTCTGATTGGCTTCCATTAAATTTTACTCAACCTCAGCCAATCATTTATTTAGCATTTATGCGCTTGTCTCGTGCACGGCCCACTAACCAAGAAAGAAAAAAAGTCTTTGCATCTCGGCTCAGAGATCGAGTTGGTCGGATGAAAAAAACAGCTTCAATTATATTAACGCGTCTAATTTTTTGGCAATAAGGGTTACAGCGTTATTAAGATGGGAAGAGTAATCAATTAGATTACTCCTTACTGAAAAAAGTAACGCGTTTAACGGCGTAATCCCCTTTATTGTAGCTCACCCAGCTGAAATTCAACCAGATAAAACCAAGACAGTTCTGCGGTGCGGTATATGTGAAAGTGCCTTTTTTGCCGCCTTTAGCAGCTGATGATGCAGAAAATTGTGGACATTGACCGTTGGGGTAAAAAGGCTCTAAGCAGCCTGTCAGAGCCATTTGAGCTCACTACATTATCCAGAGCATGGTTGTAGCTTTCCCGGCTGATATAATATGCTTTGCTTAGTCACATGTTCTTAAGCTCGCCACAATCACATCTACAAATACAGAATTCAGGAACATAAAATTCCATAACACTCTATCACAACATGCTGACATGTAAAATAATCATAGGCAGATAAGCGTACACACATTCATAACCACATAGCAACACACACTTCCTCATTAACAACACGAACACAGGCGTCACACGTGAGTTTGTGTAGTGAATGCGTCTGTTGTGTGGAAGTAGTGAGGTGTTGACAGAGAAGAAAGAGGAGCGGTCTTCAAACACATCTACAGCCAGGTCGTGCTCTCCATTATGCCCTGCCGAGGGCCATGTTTGTTGATTTTCTGGCCCCCAAATCATTAATTTATGTGCAGACGACGGTGAAGAAACCTGAGAATGGCGTCCAACACACATGCACAAATTCACACACACAAGCATGTACATGCGCAGACAAACATTTGGTCACACTCACACGCAAGCTGGTTGATGTGTACATACATAAGCACCACGTATTGCATAACAAATGATGGCACTTTAATTGCTGGGCATGTTTATTTACTCCTGGCTGTAATGGATGGTCCTTCTCTGCCTGGCAGCCAATCAGAGGGAGGCAGGACGTGTGAGCAGCCCTGTAGAACTGGACACATTCCATACAATTTGACAATTCTCTGCCTACACAATGCACTAACCTAAGATGCTACCATTAAATATGTTAATCCCCTTACGTCAAAGACTTATGGGTCATTACGCAGGTCACATCGTCTCTATCACAATAGTTTATCCAACTTTACCTGTGAACGTCTCTTGTCCCCTACAAACAAAGTTTGAATTAAAGTTCTATCATCATCCCTTCTCTGAGTGACGGATGATAACGTCTTCCTGTGATTGGTAGTTATTTTGGGGCCTGTTTGTTCAGCCAATGAGGCGCCCCCAGCAAGCTAGACATACATCATTGTTTCTTTTTTTTCACAACCTAAACCTCAGGAAAGAAGTGAGTTGTTGGCGACTGCTGTGCGGCCTGAATAACAGACACATTCCAACAGTTTTTTTTTTGTTTTTTTTAAATTAATGAGCACTTGATGTTTGGGCTGCTGCCAACTGCATTTAGAGCATTCTTAAGGAGCTCTGGAGGCTCGCCAGACAGTTACAAGCAAGAAAATGGTCAACCTCAATCTAAGAAAAAATACCTACACTGGATCTGAGTGTCTTGAGTTCTCTTTGTCCACCACCAAGCAATGTGTTGTATGATGTAACCTTTAATGAGAGAGAATTTAAAAAAAACTTTACAAAAATTTGCTACATGGCTACATGATGCATCTTCGTATCCCTGTGTGGATTACAGCATATGTTTTTTATTCTTTACCTCTCATACTGATTATTCTTTCTTAATGTTTCTTTCCACAGCTGTAGAGCAGGCACCGAGAGATTCAAGAGCTTCAACTGCAAGCATACAAACTGAACCGGCCTGTACCTCCCACCATCATCACCACCAGACCTACTTATAAACATATATATATATATATATATATATATATACATGCATACACACACACACATAAATACACACATGCTCCAGGACCCACTATTTCAATGGATCGAGGACAAGCGTTCATCTGTTTGTTGATTGTCACCTTGGCAATGGCCCACTGAGGGTGGGTGAATGACCCTCACACGACCTTCAGTCATCTCTGTGGACCTTCAAGGTATTGGCAAGCGGCCTTTATTTCCCTAGTTGTTTTCAGTAGACGGGGAGCTGAATTCATTTAACAGTACTGTGGGGCTACAAAGTTCCGGCTTCAAATCAACTGCACAATCACTCCACCACTGTGGACTTCCGGTGTGGATAAACGGGGCCAGTGGAACCAGCCATAAACCCATACTAGTCCTGGACTAGTTTATGATGGCATGATGTGTTTACTTCCTCAGATAAATATCGGACTTTTGTAAATATAACAACATGGACCTCAAAATCCACAACCCACAGAGACCTTCTCAATGTACCGTGCCAAAGGAGACAACCCTGTCTGCTGAAACAAATAACTGTAATGGGACTACCTGAATATATCGGAATTATTTGGACTCCGCAGTAAACTGTCCTAGTTGCTCATTATTGGACTATGTCCCAATTACTGCTAAGAGATCAACAAGGAAACAAACAAACAACAAATGTGGGCTTAAAGATGCCACACAAATGCTTAAACATCACCCTACACCTTCTCTAAAAATCTGGATTCTTATTAACAGGGAAGGAAATGCGGCTGACCCCAAATCAGCCAGCTTACTGTAAGAACAGTCTGTTTAAACATTTCTCCTTGTGTTCGTTTAGCCTGCTGTGCGTTTGTTTAATGAACCAATATCATGTTCTGTTAGCTTTTCTACTTCCAAAACCGTTTTGAGTGCCACGCTTCTTCTCTTTTTTTTGAAGTTTTAACAGCTGTATGTGACTTATTATGCTGATGATTGATGTATTATTTTGATGTCTATATTTTGACCCTGTGAATCTGAGTGGTGATTCTGTTAATAAGGAAGTGACTTGCATTATAAAGCACTGTCATTACTATTTTCACTTTACTGGAGGTTGACGATAACATACAGTGTTATGTTTTGATTTGACGAACAGTGTTTCCATTTGGCCCTTACCTATCATGTACAGTTTTTGTACTGTGTGTGTGTGTGTGTGTGTGTGTGTGTGTGTGTGTTTTCATGCTGCTCTTGTGATTGTGATGACTGTGAAAGTTTGGGGGGGTAACAGTATTCACCCTTGAATGGTTCCACAGCGTGTTGCAGTGACCAGCTTGTTTCTTTGGTTTGAATAAAAGTTGTTTTCACAAGAACTGCAACACATGCTTCATCAGAAACACAATAATGTGAGCATAGGCATCGACAGTGTTATTGGCTAATTTGAGTACAACAATGGGTATTTTCACAAGATTAAAGTTTCACCGCCACTATGGCAACTACAACAATAGACTCTTGCGCTGCCCAAGAAAGAATTCTCCCCAGTTTTCATGGTCTACCAATTCTCTCTCCCTCTTTCTCTCTCATAAACTCTGCCAGATGTTGCCCAGTTTTCTTCCTAGGGGAACGTGGGGGGATGGAGAAGGGAGGGGTAGCGAGGCATGGTGAGGGATCAGAAATGTGGCTGAGCATGTTTTAAGTGCTCTTTGACGCAGTCACAGCCTCCAGCATCCACCACGGTAACATTAGCTGAGAACAGAACTCTTGCGAGATTTGCAAGCACTTCACACTCAATTCAGCCACAGGTATTCACAGTCACATGAAGAGTTACATTCCTAAAAAAGATCCACATTTTGTGAAAACGTGTGACAAAATGATGGCTTTCGCAAAACCATTATGAGCAGAACTACATATATATATATATATGTGTGTGTGTATATATATATGTGTGTGTGTGTGTGTGTTGGTGTGTGTATATATATATATATATATATATATATATATATATATATATATATATGGGTGTGTGTATATATGTATATATATGTATATGTGTGTGTGTGTATGTATATATATATATATGTGTGTGTGTATGTATGTGTATATACATATATTTTTTTTAAACTAATTTATCAATGATTCTCTTGAGGTGCTTAGAATGACGTTTTTTTTGTATGATTCCGTTTTGTTTTAAATGCATATTTACATTTGTATTTTGCCTTTATGTAAATAAGGAATGAATGACTCATCAGGACCATAGCAGATCATTAGGATTGACTGCCCTTGACTAAGGCTACAACAAGATCAGTATCATAGAAATGTTTGGATGAATTTCTTTCCCCCTCTCTTTCTCCTGTACCACCTGTTAAGTCATGGTTTGGGCAATCCGCCAGTTATTCAGATGACCGACCACTTCCATCAATTTTAAGCATTGTTTAACTAATTCTACTGACTGTTATTCTATCTGACTTTCCTAAATCCATATGAAATTCTGTCTAGCGCAATTGAAAATAACTTTCACCCTTGAATGCCTTCAGTGTGCCCGGACTAAAACATCCAGTGACACGCGTGAAACTATTAAACACTTTGCCCTCTGACACTCCTCATTGGGTTCATTGAAAATATCGAACTGTAAAACGCCGGATTATTGCAGCATGTTTTGAGATAATGTACCATAAAACAATAATTACCGTAATGACCATAATGCTCACAGGCCTTCAGGTGATGAGAGCAGCCTGTATAAGCACAAGATATGGACCTGCTTGTCTTGATTTTACTGAGTGGTAACTCGATCTGCTGCCAGTGAAAATTCTAACTATGCTCTGGTATGGATAGGGTAATAGCCTTGGGTGCTTTATAAGTTTATTTTAGGTAATAGAGACGCTTGTTTTGTTACAGCCTGTTCCGCCCTTCTCGCTCTCTCTCGTTCCTCTCTTCCCCTCCTCAATTTTACCTACATTCGAATTCCTTGCTTCTTGAAAGTCGTTGACTGGAAGAAGAAAAGAAAAAACGAGATTTTAGGCAAAATATGATGCGCATGCGCCATCTAACGTGTTAGCGCTGCGCATCGATGCTGCAGTGTGCTAGTTGTGAGAGGAGGTGACTGGAGCAGGTGAGGGGCAAGAGAGAGAGCGCGCGCGAGAGAGAGAGAGAGAGAGAGAGAGAGGGGGGGGATACTCGGTTATACTTTTCTGCACTTCAACACACAGACACACACATAGCCTACTGTGTGGGAGTACGACAGACTCGGGAGCCTCAGTAAAGCGGCTGTTGTTCACACGCTGTGCTCTTTTCCTCCCCCTGGCACCGTGCGCACTCGCCAAGCCGCACTGTTTGGAGATAGTCCGCGCGGAAAGTTTTTTGGAGCATACTGTCTGGAGCCGATTAATTGTGGCATCTGTTTTTTTTTTCCAGGCGGATGACTTACTTTTTTGCATGTGAGGACTTTTAAATCAAGCTGAGGAATTGTCAAAGTCATTTTTTGCACAGAATGGAAGGTAAATTGACAAGTCGCTTGTGGCGAGGATCACCGTGTGGATCTTTCCGCAGGTAGAACGCACTATGACCTGAGCGTGTCAGCAGCTGGATTTAATGTGCATCACATTATGTTTTTGATTTGACATAGTCTAGTTATATTGTGAGACTGTTTTTTTATTATTTGGAAAGCGACTGTAAAAGTAAGCCGTTTTCAATTAGAAGAGAATCGACAAAGTACATCCGACGTTTCCGCCAGTGGTATTTTGGGTTACAGTAGATGGTTGCATTTGTTGATAGTTACCGCAAAGTCACGTACTGATTCGATAAAGGAACTGGGCATTTTCTAAGACAGTCTTTGCACATTTTATACATCCCACTGCTTCCTACAAGCCCTCCAAGCGGTTTGGCGCACGGAGCGCATTCACTGATCGTTGGGTGTCCGTGTTCATCCAAACTCCAAACCTAAAGGACTCTTAGCTTTAGCGTTCCGCTTTCTTCACCCCATCCAAACACTTTCCAAGAAATCCGGATAAAACGACGAGACTTGTCTTCACTGCAGCGGAAAAGGACATCTTAAAACCACCTGGCCTGCTCTTGGATTATTGGTTTTATATCGTCTGCTGAAAGTGGATTACAACTTCTAACAGGCTGTGCTCCCCGGTGAGTAGCTATAGGTCTCCTGGTACATTCACTTTTCCATGCAGCCGCAGTTGATCTTAGACTATGGAAAATGCGCGTTTCAGTGGGACCTTTTTGGACTAGTAGGCCTACTGGTTCCTGGATGTGGACGAAAGTTCTTGACAGATGTGTAAAACATACAATCCCCTCACTGCATCAACTGTGCCCCATGTGTCAGTGTCCTGCTTGGCAACAAAAAAAGGAATTTAGCAAAAATTAACCATGAATTAATTGTTTTAAAATGGTCTGTTTTTGTGTCCATTGTTAACGGTTCCCATTGAAAGTCAGGCAATGTTCTTTGTGCTGCTTCTCCTTATCAAACATTTGTACCTGGCTCCCTCTTCTGGTTTTTCTAAACAACAGGACAGGCAGTAAAGGAGACTCATTATTTCGCGTTGTTAAATGCGGATAATACTTCACTCATTAGTCAGTCAATTACGGTGCCATGCAGTTTGGGAAAATGTGCCCTTTTCATAAAATTGCTTTTTTCTTTCTTTTTTTTAACACAAACACATACTCCACACAAATCTCATTATTGTTACTATACATATTATCATAGCCTATTTTAAATGTAGTCATTTAAAAATAGTTCATTTATTAAAAAGTTGTCATAATTTCACTCTTTTAGCATCCTGGTGCTTTTCCCTTCACATTAAAACAATAGTTGTTGCCTAGATTTTTCATTGCTAATGTATTAAATTGAAATACTATTTTAGATAGTTTGGCCAAAGGTGGCAGCCAGAGAAAAGACACGGGCCCAAATTTGACCTAATTGTGAAATAATTCAAGAACATTTTTCTCATAAAAAAATGGTACTCTACTTTTCTTTCTCAGCTTTAATGTTTAAATTCACTAATGAGTGAATTTCTTAGTCGTCAGTCATCCAGTGAAGTCCAAATGAATATTTCAACCGGGTCAAATCGTTTCCAGGGGTCACGGAGCGCATGAGTTACGCAGCTTGCAGTAGGAATACCAAATACAGCAATGTACAGCCTATTTGCGTTTTTAATAAAGTTATGTATAGTGTTGAATATTTACTGAAATAAAATACTTAAGCAGTATTACGAAATCTTAATTCAAAAATAAGTCTCGCGTCTTTGTCTTTTAAATCGAATACTTGCTGTTCTCTGCTCTGATTGGCTAAGATTCAATTGTGAAATGTCAGATAATTGCACACACCTGTGGAATCATGACGGTAGCCTACGTTTCCATATGAATATGCACAATGAAATCGATGCGTAACCCCAGATGTTGAGTTACTCCCGATGACTGGTCTTGCTTGAAATAATTGTAAAAAATTAATTATCTGTAAATTAAAACACATATCGTTATTTTTTAAATCCTTCCGCTTCCTGGCAGGCGTGACAACTCCAATTAGTTGTTTTAAAATCAGTGTAAAACCGCCGCCCTCTGTGGATTATTGGTTTAATTTATGTGAAAGAACTGCAAGAAACATAACCTCACCAACTATTACTGAAGCAGTGCACAAACTGAAAGCACATGCTCGTGTGTGTGTGCGCGCGCGTGCGTAGGGTGAATGATGGTGAACTTGGCCTTGTCTTTAATGAGTATTAGGCAGGCAGGCCCAGGTCTCCACGACTCAACCCTGGAAAATAACGCAGCGTGACAAATTAGAGCTGTTGAGTCCCGAAATTCACACACGGCCCAACTGGAAGACTGGCACATCGGTTCAACTCGCAAATGTAAGGCTAATTATTTTAACTCATTTTCTGCCTACATAGCAGCCAGACTATAACCAAAGACACGCAGTTGCTTGCAGATAATTGCATTTTTTTCCCTTTTTTAATTGCTTGTAGTTTTCGTTAGGGAAAAGGCTGCCCAATGGAACCAGGCCCAGGCCATCATCCGCAGACGTGGATCCTTTATTTCGACACACAGTCGTACATTTCAAAATTAATTTCACGATAATTATAGAAACATGACCGTTATTTGCCAAATTACACATGCAATTGGCATATGCATTACAGTTCTCAAGGAGGAAACCATTTAAAAAAGCAAGCCATTTCCATGCTCTATAAATATTCCTATTAAGTCATATCAAGATGTTTTTAATTAACAATTGTGTGATCCTTTCTGAAGGATGTGTCTTATGAAGCCTACATAATTGCAGAACAAAAACCTTGTCACCAGGAATGAACATAATCAGACCTACCATAGATCAAAATGAACCAGTGTATTTTAGACTTCATTTTGAGTTAACAATTTTTGCATAAAAAATTGAGTCATAACTGTTAAAATTGAGACAATTGAGTTTTGGCCCTTATGTCAGCAGTTACCATGTAGGCTACAATGGATTTAAAATTAAGCGCACACACTTTCAATTAATCTGACAAGACCCTCTTTCTGGCTCTCCCTACCTTTGTGTGTTTCTTTCTCTGAGTAAAGTGGAACTGTCAGGAATGTGTCTAGCTGGGGTTTCATGGTCATTGTGTCTTCTCTGGCACGTCTATCAGTCGTATGTGCTTCACACTCAAACCTGCTGCCAAAAGACTGCTCTGCTGTGCAAGCATTGATGGCCTTAGGGCTCTCATCACACACACAACGGGGCTGTTTGCGTGTAAAAAAGAGAGTTTAGTTATGCAGTCACACAGCTGAAAGAATTCCCCTCGCATTCCCTTCATACATATTGGCATGACATATATTCTGTCTCTGTGTTTTTCTGTGTTGAGACAATAATCCAGACTGACAACCATCCTTGACGGACACCCATCCTTTTTTTTCTGCCCTCTCTCAGATCGGCAGCAGTATGAACCTGGGGCTGGGCTGTGTGAGTCGGCCGGTTTGCTGGCCCGTTGGCAGCGTGCTGGACTCCAGAAACTGTGTCTTTGCCCTCACACTCCTCACACTCCTCATGCAGGTGGTGGTCGAGGCCAACTCATGGTGGTATGCATTCATTTTCTCTCCTTATATATACAGTATTTGTTGTGTCTCAAATTTTCACGGTGTGTTTATTTGTGTCACGGCCTGTGGAGATTGTCAGCTTTCAAAAGGAAAATTCTTCTCTTTACATTAGTAGATGAGTCACATTTCTAAATAGAGTAGTGGAGTCTGAAAAGAGTTTCAAAAAGCCAAAGATTTAGGGTAGAAAATGTTTTTACAACATTTTGTTAGTGTTTATGTTTGTCTGTGAGTTTAAGAGTCAATTTCAAACCTGTGTGTGTGCCTGTTTGCTATGTAAGCCTCCTCAGCTTCAGTTGCACCACATATGAAGTAACACAACATGCTGACTGTAGCACATTAGATTTTCAGGAAGGACCTTTTTCTCCCTTATTTTCTTTCTTCGCGTATTGCCAAACCAAAATTATGAATATTATAGAAAACATAGAATGCTGTGGTTTATGAGTCGGCGTCCAAATATGTGCAAACACGAACAATGTGTGTGTCAGAGTGTACATGTGAGTGTGTTTGCTGACCCACGTCCTACTGCTATTAGAAAACTCTATATTTGAGCATGCTGCACTTAAACATACACTTAAACGCAGTACTTCTTAAATGGGAAAATACTGTTTATCAGTTGCCGTAGAGGCACTACTCAAGGCAAATCACAACTCTTTACATCCTCTTGTCTAATTGTGCGCATGTGGATACTTGTGTATCTCAACTTAAGTGCTTGTAGAAGAACATAGAGCATTTACAGTAAACCCACACTTTTTCCATACTTCAAATGAGCCAGAATGACATCAAATGATCAAAGCCAGTAGTGACATAATGCAGCGATTGCCTAATTATATGAAAATAATAATTTAAACAATTATTTTGAAAAGGATTTATATAGAAACCCACTTTATTGTGATCACCTCAGCGGGCAACTACAGTGAAGTTTCAATACTGAGTTGGATTTACCAGTGGAGGACTCACACATTACCACACACAATCTGGAAAGCTGAGTTTGGATCGCAAACTGTCTGTGTCTTTCAGTTTCCTCTTTGAGAAGAGACACAGGTGTGAATGATTTAGTGTTGGAGCCGCGGACCATGTGCTTGCGTGCGTGTGTGTGTGTGTGTGTGTGTTTTGATTTATTTATTTTATTTTGTGTATATGTCGGTGTATGTGTATTCACTCCGTGTTTCCTTGCTGCTGACTTTCCCCAGTTGATCAGGTTACACTGGGGGCTAATTGTCTTTCTCTTAGGGCTCAGGGATGGGCTGCTTTAATTATCCTGTGGCCTGGAACCAGATGCTCATACTAGTGTTTCTCTCTTTGTGTTTGCCCATGTTTCTCTCTCTCTCTCTCTCTCTCTCTCTCTCTCTTTTTTAATTCCATTTTTATTCCTTTTTTTTTCTCTGTTCAGTTTTGATGAGGAGATTATTCGATTTCTTTTTTTTCTTTTCTTTACCTCTTAAGGCATCAAAAACACGTTTTAAGATGAAACCGAGAGATGTTAAGACTTATAGACGTAAAATGCAACCTGTGATGAAGAGTCACTGACATGGCATTGTTTGGCTATAAAGGTTCATAGGTAAACAAGGTTGGCAACATCTGCTTAAGGACACTGACAAACATACTTTTTCTTTATTCAGAGTTTCTTAGTTTTGCCTCTTTACATGATGCATTCTTTCTTTCACTCTATCCTTTATGTTTACTTAACATTTTCTTCATTGTTTGTCCTGTTCTGTGACTGGCTTGTATATGCTTCCTTTTACTGTATGTTCTTGGCCCAAAATCGCTCATGACTGCTGTAAGTCAAGTATCAAGAGCTAAGAGTATAAAGGGTTGTATTTCATTCAATAAATAACTGCACCTCATTTCACTGATTTAACGAGGATTTAACCCTGAGGTGAAACTAATCAAGCACAATCATCTGTTGATTGTGAAAATTTGGGAACATTAGTGTCATAGTGACAAACAAGTGAAAACAACTGCATTATGTGTTCCCCTCTCATCCAGGTCTCTGGCCATGAACCCTTTACTGATCCCGGAGGCCTACATCATCGGTGCCCAGCCTCTGTGCAGCCAGCTGGTGGGCCTGTCGCAGGGCCAAAAGAAGCTGTGCCAGCTCTACCAGGACCACATGCAGTACATCGGTGAAGGTGCCAAAACAGGCATCAGAGAGTGCCAATACCAGTTCAGACATCGGCGCTGGAACTGCAGCACGGTGGACAACTCCTCGGTTTTTGGAAGGGTCATGCAAATAGGTAAGTGATTGGCAAAGGAACTAATAAAAAAAAAAGAATACTTTCTTAGAAATATGTGCATTAAAACACAGCAGCACAATGTGTGTTCAGTTCATATTCACTCACTGGTGTAATTTAGATTCGGTGCATTCTGCTTGATGGTGTTTTAAGCTTCCAACGTTGACTTCTAAGCTGCACTGCGACGTGTGTGTGTGTGTCTGTGTGTGTGTGTGTGTGTGTGTGTGTGTGAGAGATGTGTATGGAGCTGTTGATTCTCAGCAGCTGTGTGGAAGGAATAGTTGGTGGGTGAGGTTGCTGGATAAATCACATGTGGCTTTGGCCTGCTAAACCAGCTCCCGACATGGAGCAGGAGGGAGTCAGAGAATCTGCTTTTCCCCTGATGAATGGGAAGCAATCTAATCTACTTTAACACACAAACACACAGATGCACACACTGTGGAGCTGGGCTGTAGCTTCACTGTATTTACAAGTAATGGGAGTGCAGTGTATGCACCAATATATCACCTTGTCAGAGATTAAACTGTGTGCACACGTGCATGTAGTGTGCTCGGATCTCTTATAGAAAGTTCAAGAGCTTTACAATCCTTTCGTAGTGATCCCCACTCTTGGATCCTATCATTTAACATGGTTTGTTTGAGTTTTCTTTGGATGTGGGCCTTCATCTCAGGGCTAATGTAAAGGTGGTTTACCATTTATTGATCATAACTTTCAAGCTGAATTAAAATGAACCTATACAGTGTCAGTGTGATCATAGAGTTACAGCAGGCTTGGCTGCAGCGTTGCAAAAATCAGCTCTTGTGTTGCTTACATTTGGGAAACCTTTCAAATTCCTCTAAAGAACACATGCAGAGGGGTTGGCATTTTGTTCATTTTGGTCGTTTGTAAAGATATAGTATATCCAAAATTCTTTAAAAAAAGAAGTTCTCACCTACATAGATCGCATGCCTTTGTCCAGTTTATGGGATATCTATCTGAGATTTCTGCTTCCACCCAATGCAAATAATAGAGTAAATGATGAATGCGGCGCTCACATCTTTAAAAACCTTTTAATGTGCTCAACAGCAATGTTTCTTTCCAGTAATACTTTTCCCATTAATCTGGATGATCAGAACATACTGTAAACCGTTTTCTTGGTGACGATTTATTAGTTAGAAAGTAGTTCAACTGAAAACTGATCACACCGAGGTCTGCTGATGATCCAGAGTATCCAGTTTTAGGAAAGAGACATTTTATGTGAATGCTTAAAATTTAATATTGTGAGCAACAATAAACTAAATTTCATTCACTTGCATCGTATTGGAGCGATGTAGGAAATATGAGCACCCAAACTGAAACTATCTGCAAGACAGATACAATTAGCGTTGTTTCTTTTTAAATTTTGATGAACCAACCCTTTAATGTGCTGAACTTGTGAGCTTACCCTGTATGGCATTGTGTGTGCACATATGCGCGTATCTGCGTTTTTACGCTACTCTTGGTGATTCTGCCTGTCTGTGTCTCTGGCACTGCTGACTCCCTCTCCAAAGTTCATTCTTCATAGAAACCTCTTCAACAGCCATTTCCCCATTCCTCTCCTCCCTCCCCGACATTGCTCCCATGTCAGACCACTCTGGGCCAAGTAAACATGTCCTCCCTTCTATGGCTGTCCATCTTAAACTCTGTCTTACTGTCTGTCTTCTGGCGTAGGACCAGAGCTGTCAAAAGTATTCACATTCATTACTCAAGTAGAAGTATACATACTAGGGTTTAAGTATCAACTCAAGCTTTTTACTCAAGTAAAAGTGTACTGGTTTCAAAACTACTTAAAGAATAAAGAGTAACGTAAGGGAAAAAATTAATATGATTTTTCAAATTAGACTATAGGGCAAGTTTTGGAAACAATTGGTATATATGGTACAATGGTACTTGGGTGCGCTGAGCTTACAGCGCATTCAAAAGGAGTTGTTATTGAATCCAACCATTTAGAAAAGTTCTTCCAGGTACGGCAGGGGAAGTTGAAGGGTTGGCTGGTCTTCCTCGCTACCAGCCTCCTCGCTGGTGCTTGGTTGGGACATTTCGCTCAAGTTTTCTTGAGTCTCTGCCACCGACATGTTCATACTAGGCTACGTACGTCTGCTACTTCCTTGCTGGAGTGTGATGTGATTTGTGTAACGTGCAGGTGCGATGGATTGCCTACAACCCAATAGGGTGTCGGAATGGTATATGTTCATACTTCTCATCCGACCACAATCAAATAAATTTGATCCGACTGGCACGATTTTTCTGGATAGGATTTTGTTTTTTGTGTTTGTGTTTTTTTAACGATGATAAGCCAAAATGAAAACAAGCAGAACTCAAATAGGAGTAACAAGTACATTTATAAAATGTAAGGAGCAGAAAGCAAAACGTTTGTTGTAAAATAATTACTCCAGTGAAGTATAGATACATTTGTACTTCCTTACTTGACACCTCAGCGGAAGGACACTGATTGGGATTTAAAGCTGAGCTCCAGGGGCTGCTTCCATGGTTGGGTTCAGACCCCCTTCCAAGTCTGGCTTGGCTAGCTCCAGGATGGTGTAAAGGAGAAGGGAGGCAGCAGCGTAGAGGACGACAGTTTGTCTGTCCACAGGTCCTTTTTTGGGCAATATCCTCAGACTGGATTAAAAGTTGTACTAGACTACTAAATCCCCCGGCTCTTTATGATCACCTGTGTTCTTGCCAGAGCTTCCCATGTGAACATCTTTCAGACTTTCCACAAGATTTTTTTATTAAACTTTTCTCTTCTGCATAGTCTTTTTTTTCTCCTGCTTTTTTGTGATTTTAAGTGCATGTGTATGTACTCTTTTTTTTTTTTTATTGCGTGCTTTTTTTCTTCAATGTCCTTTCTTGAGTTATCTTTTAAGTCATCTTTTCTTTCTACTCCCTCATCTCTGGTTTTCTGTTCATCTGTTATTTTCATTATAACACACTCTCTGAAGGTTTGGCCCAGCATGTATATGAGCTGTGCATTGTTATTTTGTAGCAGCGCTGTCTTCAATGTCAACACAAACCCCTGTAGTTCTGTCTGCTGCTTTTGATGCTTATCTCCTTATCTTCTGCTTATCTGTAGCATTGTCTAGAGTAATGGATTGGTAATAGAAACAACTTTAGTTTAAAAAAAGTTTATAAAGTGAGGTTTTCAAGAATTCCTACCTCTTTATGTTGAGGCTAGAAATGTTGAGGCTAGAAGTCAATCATGACAGTTAAAGTAAAAAAATTGTCACTTAATTTTGGTAAAAGGGCAGTTTCTTGTTAAGAAGGATATCTGTCACTGGAGGGCGCTCTCTTCTCTCTGGCTGAAGCCCAATAACAGCAAAATAGGTTCCCCCGCTTAACATGTTGATGAGGAAAATGCAGCTCTTCGCTGTAACATTAAATGTATGGTCAGTACTGTCATATAGACATCACAGTTCACATAGATTAACAGTGACACATACTATGGTATAAAATAAATATACATGGATAACCTAGAAAAATGGAAGCAGTATTGATGCATGTTCAAAATGACAAACATCCATTTCTGATTTGCTTTGTTTTAAATTGTGTCAAATGTGACACAGTGTTGCTGATTGTGTGTCTGCAGGAAGCCGAGAAACTGCATTCACGTATGCCATCAGCGCAGCAGGGGTGGTGAATGCGGTGAGCCGTGCCTGCAGAGAGGGCGAGCTCTCCAGCTGTGGGTGCAGCCGTGCCGCTCGCCCCAAAGACCTGCCACGTGACTGGCTGTGGGGCGGTTGCGGAGACAACCTCAACTATGGCTACCGGTTCTCCAAAGAATTTGTGGACGCACGTGAGAGGGAGAAGAGCTACCCCAAAGGCTCGTATGAAAGCGCCCGACTGATGATGAATATTCACAATAATGAGGCTGGAAGGCGGGTAAGTCACAGTTTTTTTTAATATATGTATATATTTATATATCTACCAACACACACACATCAGTAAATACAAAGCAAGCTGTGATATATAAACTGCAGGTCGTAGAATTAGAACCAACCAGTGATAGAAAGCGCAAGTGTAGTTGGAAGTGAGACAATCCAGGGCAATCAGACGGGTCTCAGCTGATCATCTGTGTAACAGCTCTGTCAGCTCTCCCCTCCTGATGCTTTGATCTGTAGGGAGATGGAGTCATTGGAGGCAGCCCTGGGGTTTCTTTTCCTTTCCAAAAATTTTGAAACCGCCTCAAAGAAAACTTAATGCAAGATATCTGTTGCCAGGCTGTTCTCTTTCAAGCAGGACAAATGAGTGGACAACAATTTATTCAAGACATGGACAGGATCATTCAGTCCTTTATGGCAAAGTGATGCCTTATGAGATCATGAGCTGCACATTGTGTAAATATTTATGCAGACAGGTCAAATTAGAAATGTGAAGCATGTTTCGCTTGGACATTTTTCTGCAGTTTGCCACATAACAAAACATCTTTTTGCAAGTTCTTCATCTGGTTATAAATCAATTAATCAATTTCCTCTCCCCTCTGTCAGACGGTGTCAGACCTTGCCAATGTGTCCTGCAAGTGCCACGGGGTATCAGGCTCCTGCAGCCTGAAAACCTGCTGGCTGCAGCTGGCTGACTTCCGCAAGGTGGGCGATGCACTGAAGGAAAAGTATGACAGTGCTGCTTCCATGAAGCTCAACACACGTGGAAAGCTGGTGCAAATGCACAGCAAGTTCAACGCTCCCACAAGCCACGACCTGGTGTACATTGAGTCCAGTCCAGACTACTGCCTGAAGAACCAAAGCACAGGCTCCCTGGGCACAGTGGGGCGCCTTTGCAACAAGACCTCGGAGGGCATGGATGGGTGTGAGCTGATGTGCTGCGGCCGCGGTTACGACCAGTACAAGGCCCAGATCGTGGAGCGCTGCCACTGCAAGTTCCACTGGTGCTGCTACGTCAAGTGCAAGCGCTGCACCAAAATCGTAGACCAATTCGTCTGCAAGTGAGAAGAGGAGTGTTGCCTGTGTGTGTTTCCTTGCAGACGATGGGCATACATCTGTGTGTATCCGTGAGCAGAAGAGCAAAGGAGTTGAACACAGAGAGAGAATGGAAGAAAGAAACTATATAAATTATATTTATAGAGTTAAACAATTATGCCATTGCAAAAAGACTAAACCTTTTTTTCAACAAAAAAAATCTGTCTTCAGAAACTGAGAGTTTTGTGAAATATTTATTTTGAGATTATAATGTTTTATTTTGCCCCCTGCAACATCAGCCGATTTCAACCCATTCAAGGTGCCTAAAACTGGCTGGAAATCTCCCGCACCCTTTTTTTAATATCAAAAAACACAATTTTTCTTGTCAAATGGGTCACACTGATTGCGAAATTGGACCGTGCTTCTGATTTTCATAAGAAGACTGGTGTTTGATATTTGTGACATAGTTGACTAGGAGGTCCTGGTTAGTTGTCTGAGAATGAGTGTGTTGAGAGGAGAATGCCTGTGTGCTGTAGTGTATGGGTGTGTATTCATGGACCCAGTCCTAAACCGGCCTTTACATCCAAACCAAGGTCTACTTGTCCCCTCTCACCACATGTAGAGTAAGTAAAGCTGTTGGTTCGTACGAGTCCTTGGAGTACAAGGGGTACCAGAAGAGGGCTATTTGGGGATTGGGCCATTATTAAGCTGTCCCAGAAGCCTTAGTTACCCAGGTGCTGCAACAAGCCCTCCACCATTATGCACTTTGATACAGAGGCTTAAACCTGTCTGTGCGTGTCTGTTCAGCTGTCTTTTTTTAACTACAGTGCATCAGCAAATATATCAATATTATAGCCTACATTCTTTTCCATATTAATTCAGATTATCCATTTAACATTATTCTACAATACTTTAATATGGTTTGAAAATATATGGGCAATGTTGTGGTTACAGTGGTGAAATATTCCATGTTCTGTGTGTATATAGTATGTCTATCCAACCAATCAGTAAACTATATTTATTTTTCTTTTAACCAGATCCTTTGCTTAGCTTAAAACAGAAAAGCATCATCTCCATCATAGATCAAAATTTAGTTGGACATCACAAGTTTTGAAGTCACTTTTTAAAATTGTGTTCTCACTAATGCGGCTCTTCACTGTTTTTGTAAAGGGAAATGCACCTTATTGTCTCAAAACACAAACTACTTTTTATCACTAATGTTCAGATTTACTGTTATACACACGCACACACACACACACACACACACACACACACACACACACACACACAGACGTGTATATATATACTATATATCACAGATGTTGAGATTTTAACATCACCACATATTTCCAGTACCACTCAGTTAACTGCTCACTATCCCTGTGATGATTCTTAATAGACAAAACTGTTTCTGCCAATCCAAATATGTATATTTATAAGCTTCTCCATGAATTTGAGGTTTATTACAGTTAACGTAATATGCTATAGCTGATATTTTGTTACTTTTTACAATTTGGCTTTGTTTCAATAAATATCAAATGTAAAACCAGCAGAAATGTATTTACTCACAGTATGTAAGTCTTGTTTGTCTGTGCCAAAATCATTTTATCTCCTGACATTTTCCTTTCTACATGTACAATGCCAAATGTTTATCTTCTTAAACTTGGTGCACCTTTTTATAGAGATTTGATGTGATTCCATTCAACAAGATCTGACAATTCTTTTTTTTCTAAATTGAACAGCATTTCAGGGTTTTTCGGAACATTCCTTCATTCAGTCTCCTCCTCACCTATGGGCAGATTTAGTGACAGGACCCACATTGGGTGACAGCTGTTTGCGTGTAGTGAACAAAGACAAGCGATTTCTTGAGCACTTTGGAAGATGGCCTGAAGATTGGGTGTCTCTCAAGGGTGTGGTTGAGGTTGTATTATAAGCACCCCTCAACAGTCCAATGACAGGGGATCAGTTAATGGAATGATTGATCATATTGTGTCAGGAGAAAAGGAAGAAGGGGGATTTTCAATGTGGGGGGGGGGGCTGTCTGGAAGAGGACTGGGCCTTGTCAGAGACTGCTGAAGCTCAAGAGGAGATGAACAGGAAAGCTGATTGGGTAATGAGAAACGGGGGATTACATGAGGGCTGGACGAGAGGGGAGTAATAAGTAGAGGCCCAAGGGAGAGGAGCAGAGACAGACACTGCTTTAAGGAAAGTAGAGCTGAAGGACTGCCATTACAGTGTAAACTGTCCTGACATTGACTAATATTTACATTGAGAAAATGATACTGACTTTAGGAGCACATCCCACATGTGACCCTGTCAATTGGCCCCCAGTGTGTGTTTACATTTCTGATTGGTGTCACATAGGCCAATAAGGAAAGAAAGGAGCAACAATACAAGGTTAACAAATAGGGAGAAAGTGTAAAAAAAAGAAAGATTCAAAGGAGACCAAGAACAGCAGTCGTTTTTGCATAATTTATCCTTTTGTCAACAGCAGGGTTTATAAGGATATGAAATCACCCGTCAACCTTGTTATTTTCTTGAAGGTGAGAAACTACTCGCACATGCTGGATGAGGCTCCTTGCATGTCAGCTAGAGTGAGTGACTACATACCAGCAGGACTCCTACAGCAATAGCATAAACAGAAATCCAGGTGCACAGCAGGCTGATTCAGCAGGCAGAGGAAACCTGAGACCCACAGGTGCACAGGTATGACAAACTCAGTCAGAGGACACTTTCAAACGTTCAAAAAAATGCTTGGACGTCTGATTTTGGCAGGCCTCTCCCCACCTGCCCCTCTCTCCCCTCCCACCCCCAGTTTGACAGATAATGCGGGCAACCGTGTAAATACTTACACGCTCGTTTTGCAGAGAATAACACCGTCTTTTTTGGGGCTGTGGTCACAGGGTGATAAGGTTATTACTTAGGTTTCACACACAATTAAGAATTGACCACGAGAGCTCATTGTAGCTTCACAAGAGCATACACACTTAGGGAGGGAGGTGCTTGGCAGATGTTTTGAACTGGTGGAAACCTAGGCATCTCTTTGTCATCTGCTCTTCACAGTTTATCTAAGAAAACAGCCTGTCTATAGTAAAGGTGCTTTCTTCCACATTGTTCTCAGGATTTTTTCCCTTTTTTAAATCTTCCTTTCCCCTTAGAAAATAAATAGAAACAACTCTTTACAGAAATGTACATTAAAGTTTCATAATTTTAAAATGTTGAAATATGCGTGTGAAATACTTGATTGTATTTGTGTGTATGCATGTGTGTTTTTGTATTCATGCAAGGGTGATAATTATGATGATGAATGGGCCACTCAGGCTGGAAGACTGAGGTTGCCTGGGCTCATCGAGTGGTTTTACTCTATTCTTCTTCTACTGCATTTAAATTCCCCAGAGGTTCTTCAGGACGATTATGTGACAAGTTGTATTTTCCTTAAACAAAGCAGCTTGTTGATTTAAGGCAACCTCCCTTTGCTGAAGCCAGATCTGCTCACCACAACTTTGAAGATTCATAAATATTTTGTTGATTATGTTCCTGCAGTGGAAAAGGCTGAACTAATGTTCTACTGTAACTGCAATATACCAGGCTGCACATATTGATATAAAACATTCACACCCCATTTTACCATCTGTGAAACAAAACCTCAGTTTGAACTCTAGCCTATCCCCCTCATTTTCTTTCACGCTACATAGTGGCTGGGTGAATTTGGTGCACGTCAGTAGTCTTACTGCGGGTTTTAAATAACCAAATTAAACCACGACTCTACCTTTTAACACTGTAAAACTGTCACTGCAGAAAACATCTACAATTGCATAAAAACAGAAAACTGTATTGATCAGTACTGACCAGCTTTGTGCTCTAAAGACTCAGAAAACAGAACACATTAGCTGTCAGGGCAACAGCTCTGGCAAAGCTCATCAGTCCGAGCCAAAGTGGAGCTTGTTCCATTCCCCAGCTTGTACTGTGAAATGCTCAAAAAGCGACAACGGAGCCAAAATGAAAGCGCTCCACAGAGCTGCATTTAGAGCTATTTGGGATTGTGGTCATATGTTTTACAGAAAGAGGGCAGGACACCACACTGTGACGTCGCAAATAGTCTGGACTGGATCAGAGAGACGGGTCGGTGCCACAGAGTTACCGGCTCCCCCTTCTCTCACTGCCAATTCTATCCCAGTGTCCCCCCAGAAACCGCTCACACCACAAGTTGTTTCAATGGGGCACAACTCCGGCCGAAAATAGAAAGGTTATACATATAGGTCACAATTTCTCAATGTGCAAGACTGAGGCTTGTGTGTGTGTTTATGTGTGTGGGAGTGTGTGTGTGTGTGTGTGTGTGTGTGTAGTACTGGATAACCATACTGCACTGCAGCTCATCTTGCTTTATTGCTCACAGATGTTCAAACATATTAACCTTCAAAGGACGGTGTTAAGGATTCTAATCTGTTATTCTGTCTTAAATATCAGAGAACCGTGACGTTTTTCCTCGTTTCAATCAATCCTCGCTTTAATTGGTTTTATAGAACTTTCACGAAAAAGGTAAACATTCACTGTGTGGAGTATTCCACTCTGAGATCCGCTGTTCTCATGTAGTCAATGCTCTGCGTTCTCTGTCTTTCCACACAACTCCATTCTTAAGTTAGTGTAGGTTACATACACTCTAACAGTCATCTCATCTTTGTGTTATGGCTTCCTCTCAGAGTGCGTGCAATATTTTACACAATGAGACATGTTTACAAGACCAGAACTGACTCACTTGTTTGTGGTTTGCCAGGGGAACTTCTCTTTCTTCTGTCTTCTCTGGTGGTGGTGGTGATGTGTCTACATATTTGTGTGTGTGTGTGTGTGTGTGTGTGTGTGTGTGGCTATGCCCCACAGGGAGCTGAGTGCCAGGTCAGAGTTAGTAGCTGAGTGATTCTGTCAGCCTGTTAAGCCTTCGTGGATTACACAAAAGTGGGCCCCCGGGGTTGCTCCGACATTAGCGCAGCTCTACCCAGTTATGGTTAAAGTATTGCACGGCATTTATTGAGATTCCTTTTCCCTTTTCGTCCTCATCCTCAGTTTGTACTATTACAGTTTTTTTTTATTGCTAAACTACAGTGAGCACAACTGGAGCCACATGGAAAACTCTAACTACAGTTGGAACAGCACCGGTTCATGTGGACCAAACTCTAGTTCGTTTTTCATTGCTTGAACACAGTTTTCAAAACTCTACATGCTCATCCCAGGACTTTTAACTAGGTGTTGTGCACAACACTGTGGATTTACAGCACTTTGCTCACATGCTAACACACTGCTGTCACAAATGTTAACCACACATTCAAAACAATCAATTCAATCTGGTGCCTATCAAACACTGCTGATTGCATTTTTAGCTGAAAGCCTAAGCAGGTGTCTTGTTTTGGACTAGTTAGTGAACAGATATGGTATTTATATAGATACCAAACACCAAATAAGAATAAAACAATTATACAGTGTACAAGTAGAGATACCAACATGTCCAGGTAAGATGTCTGAGGTTACATTTTTCAAAAAGTGGAAAACACTACCTTTACTATAGTAGAACTGTGTACTTTGTACTGTGTACTGTGTGTTTTTCAGAAAGTAATGGAGGTGAAAGCAATGGAAACACCACATTCATTAGTATTTGGAGATAATGCAGACATCCAATGTGATGAAGAACTAACTAACTGTTCAAACTATAAAGATGAAAACTTAGTATTTTCTGTATTGGTGTATATCGCTAGCGGGACGTGTGTTCAGTTGTGTTGCTTGGAATGAGTTTTGCAGGTGATGTGAACGGTTTAGCTCAGGTGACCGTTGCTAATGCAGACTATGGTTAGAGTTTCGCACATGTGGCTTCAGTTGTGCCCACTGTTGTTTAGCAATTGAAAAAAACTGTAACTTTACAACTAAATCTCCCATGACAATCCCCACTATTTGTTAGATGTTTGAATGCTATTTTTTAGGACAGGTGTATATAGCCTTCTTACAATAAAGGGTTGGAAAAACCTGATTGGAGTGCCGAGAACGAAATTATGTGTGAAGATGAGCCACTGTTTCAAGATTTGTCAAATCAATCCAAGAGACAAATAAATTTCTAAGTTTCTGTGTTGAAAACAAAGACAAAGAATGGGCTGTATTATTACTGCAAGTGAGCATGGAGGCCCAGTTATGAAATTGTGAAACATAGAGAACTGTGCCACTGCCAGTTCCTTTATAAAGGAACAGCAATGCTAAAAATCCCCCGCACAGGTCACACAGGATGCACTTGGACTCAGAACTACCGTAGCGAAGAATCGACACACACACTCATCATAACTTTCACCATCACAGGGAAAATGTAATAGTTCATAGAAAAACATATTTTTCCAACAGCTTTGGCCATCTTTTTCCTGATGACTGACACCCAGGCTAGTTAGCGCCCTCATTAAAAAACACTTAATGAAATAAGGTGTTTAAATAGGGGCTTCACACTGAGGTCTTTGTGGTTAATGAATTGACACAGTGCAGACGGAAAAATGAAATAGCTGGATATGCAGGTAATGTCCCGCTAGATCCAATAAACCTAACACCTTTTTAAAGGTGAATATCCTTCTGTAAGGCCCTGTGTCTGCTTGTGGAACATTCAAACTTCCTATTGGCTTTGACTTTTCTTAAATGGGGCTCAGAAAGGCTTATTCCCACATATTGTATGGTATGTTTTGTTGTCTGATTTGGCAAGGACGATAGCTTTTCTAAATATTTCAGTTACGTACTAGTACTTCTTTACGGTTGTTTTAAGACCATGCCTGCAGATAAACACTGTAAGGGAGATTTAAAATGTTTCAAACATGACAGTTTGTTTTTCATTATGCCTAAAGAGAAACAAGTTTATTAATCATAAAAATAATAAATCAGAGTTGGTGGCTCCAGTAGCCTGTCTAGGCTTACTGATCTCAGAGAAACGGACTCTTCTCATCATCACTAATTGATTCTGTTTAACAAGCTGACAGATGAGACACTCAGAAACATTCTTTGTGATATAAAGCAGAAATGGAAGATAAAGAGAAATTGAGATAGTGAGAGACCAAAAACACTACAAAACAAAAAAGCTTCCAAAGATATGAGGTGATGCTTCGGTCCAGCTGTTTCGGTAAAATTATTTCCTCCGCTAACAATATCAAGGTCAGACAACTATGTTTCAAATTAGATCGAAACATCACATTTTTCTTCATATCACACTTAAAATATCCATCAACTGTCAATCAACACATTAATACAAATGTTGTTTTTAGCTGATAAAAAACTTTTGCAATGAATATACACAATCCATTGTCACGTGTGTTGTTGTGGTGTGTATGAGGGTGTAAATGTGAGGTTTTTGTATATGTGCCTGAAGGTATTTATGTGTATAAGAAAGAGAAAGGGGGAGAGAGCGGGGCTGACCTTTCTGTGCAGATAAGAGTTGGCACACTACTTTAAAACACAAAATAATTCAAACAGTTCATTGGCTTTGCAAGCTTTCCTCCAATGTAATCAGCCTGCAGTGCCATAAAACGCTATATTTCACTCTTCAACATGATGAAAATCTGACAAATTATAGCTCAGCATGTGGAGCAATAAAAAAAGATGTATTTATTGCAATGTTAATTTGGTAGCATTGTATAAAGCCTCCAAATCAAACAATTAAGCCCACTTAATCATATTAGAATACAAAATATTTGAAGCGTTAATTTAATTTCGTAACAAGGAGCATATGCAATGGAAACTTCCTTAAAACAATCTAAAACCTTTACCTAAACCATGTTTTTGAGAAGTCTATTGGTGTGTGTGTGTGTGTGTGTGTGTGTGTGTGTGTGTGTGTGTGTGTGTGTGTGTGTGTGTGTGTGTGTACTCACATGCTGAATCACTGACCTGCTCAGTATGCTGTGTAACTCCTGTGCTGAGGGGCCACCCTTCTACAGCCATTTGGTTATCCAGCTCACATCAAAGCTGATGGAAGGCTGGCTTGTGGCCCAGCACCATGACAGACTGGCGGGGAGCCCGGAACTCAAACCCCTGGCTTGAGGCCTACAGGACTGGAGCTGTAGGTTGACAGGGCCCAGCTATGAGGGTCTGATGAATGGGTTCTGGCACTGTGTGTGTGTGTGTGTGTGTGTGTGTGTGTGTGTGTGTGTGTGTGTGTGTGTGTGTGTGTGTGTGTGTGTGTGTGTTTGTGTGTGCAAACACATGGAGTGGCTTTCAGGGCCCCGTTAAGCTTGATCAGAGTTACATAGAGAACCCAGGGAAAGGTTATGATTGGCCAGAGTGTCAGGCAGAATGAGAGGACTAGATTTACGTCTTCTTAGACCCAGAAATGTGCTTCCCCAGGGTCAGGTACATACCCACCAACATGCACACGCACATTTACCCTCCCCCTCTACACACACACACACACACACACACACATCACACATGCACATGCACATCATTAAATGTAAAGTTCTCCTCAGTCTTTATTGCGGAGATGGACAACAAACAGTATTCATTATTGACACAGAGAATCACAATGTACTTTTGAATCCTGAGAGCTCATATACTTTGACTTGACTTCATATAGCCTGACTTGAGTTTAAAGCTTAAAGAAAGGCGGGGTATCTCATTTAAAGGAAATACATTCCTCATAATCACTTGGTATCTCTGTTTTTCATTCAAGCTTATACTGTATTTCATGCCAGGATGGAAGCTGATTTCACAGCAAACAAGATGAAACAGCATCTGTAAATGGCATTAAAACCATGTTTGACTTTTGAATTCTTGATTTAAAATTGCTTGCATGCATCATATTATAGTATCCTCTGAAGCACTTAAGATCCACTGGTGTCCGGCATAAACTTAATGTGGCACTAATCCTATTTTCTTATTGATCATTAATATTTATGTTTCCAATGTTGACTACTCTGAAGTCTAACAAAAGCTACTACAAAGTAAAAAAAAAAACGGTGTGAGGACAGCGGAGGTAAAAAGAACTACTAGTGGACAATACAATAAGTAAAGTATTTCTGACACTTACATACAGCCCTGCAGCAAAACTTGGGAAAGACCTGGTGCCAATATTTCCCTTGAGAGGGCTGCAAGGAGAATGTTTCCCTTCTCCTTGCAGCCCCTCACTTTTTACTCTGTATGTGCTTCACTCTCACACAATCCCTTGTATCTATCCTCCCCCTGGTTCTCCAAAGCTTTCCTTTGGATGTCAACAAAGAGAAATGTGATTTCCTGTTTCCAAAGTGAGAACAGTCCTCTGTCCACAAACAATACATGACAACGGCCTCATCCTGTGAAGTTATTCAAATCTACATCAGGTGCTACAGCATTAAATGTTGGTGTTGGATAGGGCCGAGTTGTCACTGTCTATAAAAGCTGTATGTTTGTGTTTTTAGTTCTCTGATTCACGTTCAGCCTCCAGTATAGCCTTTTTGCTAATCACTTGTGCTGTGGTTCTTAATGACTGGAGCGCCGCAGTGTGCTGTCTGCCTAGGAAAACAAGCTAAGACTAACTAAGGCAGTGTGTTAACCTGATGCATAGCGCCGTCTGCCATCAGCCCTGAGGCAATTGCAAGTCAAATGAGACACAATTGTATTAAAAAGGTATCATGCTGTGCTACCTCTTTTTTACCATTTGGATGGGACTATATTAGACGGCAAGCAACCAAAGCACACATATTGGAAGTTATTTGAAACTAAACTAAACTGACTTCTTGAAGGGAAAAACCTGAAATATACCAGGTCTTACAGTTCGAATGACCATGCAAGGACTGAGCCTGCTTCTGTACATTGTGTCGTAATCTCAGACTTAATAAATCTGAAATCAGAAGATATAGCCTACTGCTCAATCAATAGGATTTCTAGCAACACTACTACACTAATGAGGATGTTGCCTGTAAGGCCCCACATACAGGTCTGCCCAGGAAAACTGTTTCCACTACTACACCCAGATCATGCTGTTCCGCTCACTTTGCCCTTCTCCCGTGGCTCACGCTAAGGAGCGCAGAGGTAGCCCAGTAAAACCAGCCACCCATCCCAGCAACAGTCCAGTGCAAACTTGCAGCCCTTTACAAATAACTCACTGTCTCCAGGAGAGTTTTTTGCCTCCTGAAAGTCTGAAAAGGAGCCGAGGGGAGGTTTTTTTGAGAGTGTAGAGCATTTTTGGGTCTTGTCCATCTCTATACCATGGGGATAGTGTTTCATTGCACTTTACCTATAGAAGCAAAAGATACAAAAAATGTTCTGATGTTAAAAAGGGTTCCTTAACCATGGAAAAGATGACACATGCTACATTTGCAGTATTTGTATGGATTTGTGCATTGCTGTGTGTGTGTGCACAAACGTTTTTTATGCACATTTGTGTATGTGTGTGCATGCGTGTTTAGCATGTGAAAGCGTATGTTCATGAATGTATATGTTGGATCAGGATGTTGAAGCTCTCTGTACACTGGCCTATATAAGGTGCAGGTGTTTTCAGTCAGACCGTGGTTCCTAAGTCCTTACCCGAAGGGTTTTAAAGACTGACATTCCTTTTAGACCTGTCCCTCTGCACTGCAGCTTCGTGGAAAGTGTGCACTAACGTAAGCTACTGCACTCACCAGCTCACAGAGTTCATTTACTGTTCATTTAGAGTATAATTCTCAGTTTTTTCACAACATTGCAGAGATGAATACTGTTTTCAATAAGTATAAATACAACTGTCATAGTGTCATCAAATGCATTCTGCAGACTCTAACATAAAAGTCAGACAGCATAACATGTACGGCACAATATTTCAACCACATACTGTAGTCTGCTGTTCTGAGAAAAGGAGTTGGGGCAGAGAAAAAGTTGAGGGGGGTAAAGACACATGAGGAGGATATGGTTGTCTTCTCCACTATGGTAATATATGGCTGTTCCCTCGACCACAGAGGGCCTTAAGAGAACACAAATCACAAACACACACACACACACACACACACACACACGCACAAACACACAAATGGCACAGACATGCTTTCCAGCTTTAGCAGTCTTTAAGATGAGCCCTTGACCCTGCCTAGTCAGTAGAAGTGTATTTGAAAGCAACACTCCATGACTATCTAAAAAGAGAAGACAATGGCAGTTTTATATAACATCTCTCATTAGTTACATACTTTGAAAACTTCCTTTTTCCTTAGCACTGCTACAATATGTCCCATGTATGGTCAAGCTTAAGTTGTGGAGAGTACAAGACAAGTAGCTATCTAGCACTATCAAATGAGTAATTAAATACTGCATTTCCTGCAGAAAATGATTGTGAATGCTGAAAAGCTAAATTGCTATAGTTAGACTGGATTGCTGGCATAATTACGCAAGAAGAAGGTGAAGTAGTGAGTATAGTTAGAAAAATGGCAATTCTTATAATTAGTTAGAATTTCATTGGAATGTTGAACAATGCCATTCATGTATTAAACAAAAGTGAGTTATTTTAAGTTTTCAAAAAAACCACAGTATGGCTCAGATATAGAACAATGTTTTAAATATATGGCGTATATGACAAAACAAATGATAATAAAGTCATAGTATGTAGTCATAGTCATAGTATGTAAAAAAATTCATAGTATAGTTTATTGAAAAAATTTAAGGTATGGTACATTGATAAAAGTGATAACAACTCAAAGTGTAGTATGTCTGGAAAAGTCATAGTAGAGAAAGTTATAAAAAAATGTTATAGTACGTTGAAAAACGTGGCAAAAAAAATCATAGTATAGTACTTTGAATAAAGTCATGGTATAGTACGTCTAAAAAATTGACAGTATGTTGAAAAGTTAGTCATAGCAAGTATGGTATATCCAAAAAAAAGTAACAAAGTCAAAGTCGTAAGTCGTAAGTCCAAAAAGTAATAAAAAAGTACAAGTTTAGCACGTTGAAAAAACTGATAAAAAAGTCCTATTATAGTACGTCAAAAAAAGTCGTTGTCTAGTATGTTAAAAATGTGATAACAACTCACAGTATAGTTTGTCATAAAATGTGACAAAAGTCATGTATAGTATATAAAAAGTATAGTATATGATGGAAAAAAACCATCATTAACAGGGCCATCCCAGACAGGGTATCAAACCTAGGTCAAAGTCAGCAATGCTACTTGCTGATTAACTGTTGGAACAGTGCTAACCACTGACCCACCAAACAATTTATGTAAAAAAATCAAAGTATAGTATGTTGGAGAAAACATAAAAAGTGACTGCACAGACTGGGTATGGAACTGGAGTCAGAGTCTAGAAGTATTTGCTGGAGCAGTGCTAACCACTGAGTCACTGAAAAATGTAAGTTGAAAACCCGCCATTAAAAGCCATAGTATAGTATGTCAAAAAAACAGTAAAAGTATAGTATGTCATAAAAAGTGATTAAAAAGTCATAGTATAGAATGTCAAAAAAGTCAATGTATAGTACGTTGAAAAAAACGATTAAAAAAGTTCTATGTCTGAAAAAAATCATAGAACAGAACGAAATAGTATTTAAAAAATTCATAATATATATGTCGAAAATGTGATTACAAAGTCATAGTATCTTACTGTGTGTCTAAAAATGTGACAAAAATGTCAAAGTATAGGATGTCAAAAAAAGTCATAGCATAGTATATTGAAAAAAGTCATAATAGAGAATGTCGAAAAAGTCATAGTATAGTATATTGAAAAAAGTCATAATACAGTATGTCAAAAAAAGTCATAGTATAGCATATTGAAAAAAGTAATAATAGAGTATGTCAAAAAGTCATAGTACAGTATGTTGAAAAAAGTCATAATAGAGTGTGTCAAAAAAAGTCATGGTATAGCATGTTGAGAAAGTCTTAGTATAGAATGTTTTAAAAAATCATAGCATTGTATATTGAAAAAAGTTATATATGATTGTCATCGTATGAAAAAAGTGATAAAAAAGTCACAGTATGGTATGTCAAAAAAGTGATACAAAAAGTCATAATATGGTACTATGTCAAAAAAATGTTATAAAAAATCATAGCATTGTTTATTGAAAAGTATGGCATGTTGAAAAAAGTCAGATTATAGTATGTCATGGTGTAGTATGTCAAATAAAGCCATACAAAAATGTAAGTGTGTATTTAAATAAAACTATAGTTCAGTATGATGAAAAAAATTAAAGAAAAGTCACTGTATGGTAAGTCAAAAACACGTCATGAAAATGGCCAGCCTTGACTGGTTTTCTAGTTTTGGTCAGAGTTTGCATTGCCTACTTGCTGGTTCACTGCTACAGCAAAAGGTCCTAGTATGGTAGATCAAAAAAGGGATAAAAAAAAAGTCTTTAGTGTGTTAAAAAAAAAAAAAAAAAGGTCTGAGTGTAGTATGTCGAAAAAGTCAAGTAAATACTGACTGAACATTGGTCAAAGTTAGCAGTGATTGCTTGTTGTTTGCCTGTTAACAACCATGCTAAACCCTGAGCCAGTATGCCACCAATAAATTTATGTTAAAAACAGTAATGGTATAGTATGTCGAAAAATCCTTTCAAAAGTCACAGTATAGCATGTTGAAAAAAATCATAGTGTTTCCAAAAAAGTACAAAAATGTATAGCATGTTGTATAAATTGATCACCACGTCATAAAAAGCTATTAGTAAAGTTAAAGTGTATTACAGCATGTTGTAAAAACAATAGCCTGGACTGGGTATCAAACCTGGGTTAGAGTCTGTAATAAATACTTGCTGGTTCGCAGTTACTTTTTGCTGTCCACTGCACCACCAAATAATCTATGTTGTAACCAGTCATGGCATAGTATATTGAAAAAAATCCATTAAAGATTCATTGAATATTATTTTGAAAAAAAGTGAAAGTACAGGACATCAAAGTCTGCAGTGACCACTTTTTGGTTTACTGTTGAAGCAGTGCTATCTACTGGGCCACCAAAGAATCCATGCCAACAGTCACAATGTAATTGTCATTGTGTGTCAAAAAATCCTAGTTGAAAAAGTCATGACATATTGCATGCCAAAAACAGTGCTAATTGAGTCATAGTATAGTTTCTTTAGTATGCAACCAAAGAAATTCAGTCGAAAACTGTAATAGCATGTTATGTTGAAGAAACCATAAAAAAGTCATAGTGTGTTTGTTTTAGTTTTTTAAATGATCACAAAGTTATAGTATAATATGTCAAAGAAGGTCATTAAAAAGTCAAAGTGTAGTATGTCGGAAAAAGTCATAGTATTGTATGTGGAAAAAGTCACACTACAGTATGTCAACAAAAAGTGAAAAAAGTCACAGTATGGTATATTGAAAAAAGTCTGATACAGTATGTCAAAAAAAGTGATGAAATGAGAAAAAAGTCACAGTATGGTATATTGAGTATAGTACATCAAAGATTAAACTTATGACAAATGGTAGCCAGGACTGGGTGTTGAACCTGGGCCCTGGAATGCAAGGAGTGTTTAGTGGTGACACTGCTAACCACTGAGCCAGCGTGCCACCAACATTACTGCAAACAGTCATAGCATATTATGGGAAAAAAGCCATTCAAGATTCATTGAATGACATGTTGATAAATGTCAAAGTGTATTACGTCAAAAGAAAACATCATGAAAAGGGACTGCCTGGACTAGATATTGAAAGCAGGTCAGAATTTGCAGTGAATGGTTGCTGGTTGCCTGTAGGTAGCAGTGCTAACCACTGAGCCACTGTGCCAACTAAGAAATTGAGATGAAAACTGTGATAGCATAAAAAGTAATCTATCATCGTTTATCGAAATAATTATTACAAAGTTATAGTGTAAGATGTCAAAAAAGGTCATTGAGAAGTCAAACTGTAGTGTGTCAAAAAAAAAACAAAGTACTGTATGTGGAAAAAGTCATACTACAGTATGTCAAAAAAAAGGGAAAAAAGTCACAGTATGGTATATTGAAAAAAGTCATGATATAGTATGTCAAAAAAAGGGATGGCGTCATGGTGTGGTATGTTGAAAAAAGTGAGAAAAAAAGTCACAGTATGGTAAATTAAATAAGGGGGGGGGGTATAGCACATCGAAGATGAAATACATGACAAGTGGTAGCCTGGACTGAGTATTGAACCTGGGTCCTGAGATGCAGAGAGTGCTTGTTGTTAGCAACGCTAACCACTAATCCAGCATGCCACCAGCAACATTGCAAACAGTCATAGCATATTCTAGTAAAAAAAAGGCCATTCAAGATTCATTGAATGATATGTTGAAAAATGTCAAAGTACATTACGTCAAAAAAAAAATCAAGAAAAGAGACTGCCTGGACTAGATACTGAACACAGGTCCGAATTGGATGTGAGTAATTGCTGGTTGCTTGTAGGTAGCAGTGCTAACCACTGAGCCAGTGTGCCAACAAAGAAATTGAGTTGAAAACTGTGATAACTTATTATGTCGAAAGAAGTCAAAGTATAGTTTATTAAAAAAGTGATCACAAAACTATTGTATAATATGTCCAAAAAAGCCATTAAAAAGTCATGGTATGTTCTGTTGAAAAAATACTATATTACATACTATAATATAGTGCCTATAGTATGTCAAAAAAGTGTCTAAATAATGTATGTCAACGTCCATGTCATGGAAAGGGAACACACTTCAACTGGGTATTGAACCTGGCTAAGAGTCTGTAGTAATTACTTTTTGATAAACTGTTGAAGCAGTGCTATCCACAGTGCCACCAAAGATCCTACGCTGCAAATAGTCATTCATTGAATGGCATGTTGAACAAAAGGTAATGGTCATAGCATTTTGAAAAACTCCTTTTACAGAATGTTTAAAAAAAATCATAGCATAGTATGTTGAAAAAAGTCATGATATATATATTATGTCGAAAAAACTACTGTGAGTCATAGTATAGTATGTTAAAAAAAGTGATGAAGTCATGGTATACTATGTTGAAAAAGTCATAAAAATTCTTATTGTATGCAGTATGTAGTATGGTAAAAAAGTGATAACTAAGTCATAGTATAGTATATTCAAAAAAGCGATGAAGTCATGGTACAGTATGCCGAAAAAAAGTCATAGTATAGATCGTCAAAAAAGTGATCACAAAGTTATAGTAAAATATTATGACGACAAAAGTCATACAAAAGTCAAAGTGTAGTATGTCAAAAAAAGACATGTTATAGAATGTTTCAAAAATCGTTGCATAGTATATTGAAAAAAGTCATAATATATAGTAAATTGTTGAAAAAAGTCAAAGTATTGTATCTAAAAAAAAGTAAGGGGCAGGTTAGACTGGGTACTGAACCTGGGTGACAGTCTTTGGGGACTACTTATTTGTTTACTGTTGAAGCAACCCTACCCACTGTGCCACCAAAGAATCTCTGCTGCAAACAGTCATAGCACATTATGTCGAAAAAAAGCTATGAAAGATCAAGTTAATGGTATGTTAAAAAAAGCCAAAGTATAGTCAGAAAAACATCATGAAAAGGAACTGCCTGGAATGGATATTGAACCTACTAGAATTATGCAGTGACTAGTTGCTTGTCGCCTGTAGTTTGCAGTGCTAACCACTGAGCTAGTGTGCTACTAAAGAAATTGAGCTGAAAACTGCAATAGCATATTATGTCGAAAAAAGCCATTAAAAGTCATACGTAAAAAAGTCATAGTATAGGTTATCAAAAAAAGTGATCACAATGTCATTTTATGTCAAAAAAAGTCATGTTATAGAATGTTTCAAAAAATCCTAGTATATCATATTGAAAAAAATCACAATATATAGTATGTCAAAAAAGTAACAACTAAGTCATAGTATAGTATGTTGAAAAAAATCATGATGTAGTCTGTCAAAAAAAGTGATGAAGGAATGGTGTGGCATGTTGAAAAAGTCATAAAAAGGAATAGTACGCAGTTGAAAAAGTCATAGTATAGTATATTGTGAGAAAACAATTGTGGTATGTGTAGTATAGTATGTCAAAAGAAACTCATGACAACCTAGACCAGGTGTAGAACATAAGTTAGGTATTAGCAGGGATTGCTTATTGATAGCAAAGTTAAGTACTGAGCCAGCATGCCAGCAAGTTACATCTAAAAAAGTCATTCAAATGTAAAAGTGTACTATGTCAAAGTATTGTACAGTCATACAGTAGTCATACAGTAAGTCATAGTATTATATGTTGAAAAAGTGAAAAACAGTAATTGTCAAGTGTGTCGAAAAAAGTGATGAAGTCATGGTATAGTATGTTGAAAAAAGTCATAAAAATTAATAGTATGCAATACTTTGACTTAAAAAAGTCAAAGTATTGTATGTCGAAAAAACTCTTATTATAGAATGTTTAATAAAATGATAGTATAGTATACTGAACAAAAGTCATGAAACATATTGTATGTCAAAAAAGGGATGACTAAGTCATAGTATTGTATGTTGAAAAAAGTGATAATAATGTCACAGTATGGTAAATTGAATAAGGCATCGTATAGTATGCCAAAACAACTGATGAAGTCATGGTATAGTATGTTGAACAAAGTCATGAAAATAAATGGTATGCAGTTGAAAAAAGTCAAAGTAGTGCGTGTCAATAATAATGTCATGGACAGAGAACACTTTGACTGAGTAGTGAACCGTAATTTTTTGTGTACTGTTAAGGCGATGCTATCCACAGTGCCATGAAAGAATCTATGTTGCAAATAGTCATACCATAGTATATTGAAAAAGAAAAGCCATTAACGATTCATTTAATGGTATATTGATAAAATGAAATGAAAAACATAATGAAAAGGGACGGCCTGGACTGGATATTAAACCTGGGTCAGAATTTGCAGTGACTAGTTGCTGGTTGCCTGTAGGTGTCAGTGCTAACCACTGAGGCAGTGTGCCAACAAAGTTATTGAGTTGAAAACTGTAATAGCATATTACGTCAAAAAAGTCACAGCATAGTTTATCAAAAAAAGTGATCACAAAGTTATAGTGTAACATTATGACTAAAACATTGTAGTGTTGTATGTCAAAAACGTCTTTCTATAGTATGTCAAAAAAGTTGAAAGTTGTCATCGTATATTGAAAAAGTCCTATTATAGAATGTTTAAAAAAATCACAGTGTTATCTATTGAAAAAAGTCATAGTATTTAGTAGTAAAATCATAAATAGTCATAGTTTTGTTTGTCAACAAAAGTCATAGTACGGCATGTCAAAAGTGATAAAAAGTCATGTTTTATTATGATGAAAAAAGTGATAATAATAATTTATGTTGAAAACAGTCATAGCATAGTCTGTTGAAAAAAGCCATTAAAAAGTCAAAGTGTAGTATGTTGAAAAAGTCACAGTAGAGAGTGTTAAAAAACAACAACAACATAGTATTGTTGAAAAAAGTCATAGCATTGTTTTCGAAAAGTATTTGTATTGTATGTAAAACAACTCATTTAAAGTCAGTGGTATTGTATGGCGAGAAAAGTTATAGTATGGTATGTCAAAAGAAGTGATAAAAAGTCATTGTTTATTATGTTGAAAAAAGCGATAAAAAAGTAGTATAGAATGTTGACAAAAGTCAGCATTTGTTGAAAAAAGTGATAAAAAAGTCATAGTATAGTTATCAAGAACGTTTTTTTGAATAACTTAAAGTTTGAATGACGCATGTAGGTGAAGTATGTGGGAGCAGTAGCATTCAGAAGTGAAAGAAGCCTGGAGAGGATTTAAAGAATGCTCCATTGACTTTCAATGTAAAAAGAAAAAGCTCAATATTTTGAAAACAATAAATGGTGGAAAAAAGTTGAAAAATGAGTTCAAATGTCCTTAAAGAATGTTTTGATATTTGAATGGTTTTTGTAGCTGAAAGTATGCAGAAGGAGTAGGCGATCACGGAAGAATCAGATAATAATACTGTGAATGCTGCTGAATCAGCAGTCACACCATGAGAAAGAGACAGTAGTAAGAGCTGTCAGTGGTGTCCTGGAGTAACATGATCTCTCCACAGGGGAGAGACATACAACCTGATCGTTTGAACCCATAAACATCAGCACATGTTGAAGTGATCAGGATTTGCTTTAGCAGGCTAGTAGTTATGCTAAGTCAAATGGAATGCAGAATGATAAATTCAATCTGACAGGGCAAATTGAAATGAAGCTGCCACGTATAATGCCCAGATAATCTTCAGACCATAATTAGGCACACACACATAAAATCATCTGAGCATTAATTTTGATTGCCTCTCAGATATTTGTGGGATTGATAAATGTCAGTCCATTAATTGCCCTCCAAAATCCCAACTGCGATGTATTTTGTCTATCTGTTTTTTTGGGGGGGAAACCAAAATAATTTGTACAGCATAGACTGTGATGTTCAGAACAAAATATTTAAGTGTGAGATTTAAACTGAAGTATAAACCTGTCAGTGGAAAAAGCTTTCTTAGTGTTCTGGGAAACTCCACCATCAAAGAGCCTTAAACCATATATCTGCATTGATAAGAATTTTCTTTGCATGGGTGTAGATCACACTTAAGAGTTACTGTACATGCACTCCGTTTGCCTCACTATCTCAGACATCCTCTCCTGTGTCTAACAAATCAAGTTATGTAAATGCCACAATACAGTGTGAGGGCAGGAACACAGAGCATACTCAGTGCATTTTTTTATTTTTTATTTTAATGATAGCAACCTTAGGTGAAAATTCCATAATACATTTATTGCATGTTGAATATCTAAGAATGTGAGTTAAAACATCCCATATGTAGGCGGCTTTCATTTATTTTTGTATAAAGTGCTTTTGATTTATGAGACCACAATGTCTTTTTCCTGTATGAAATAAATTATGGAGGTTAATTCCAAAAAAGTAGACAGAGAAAGAGAGAGAGAGAGACAGAAACTACAGGGTGCACATGGAGAGAAAGACTAAGGAAGTCCTCAGACCAAAGTTAGAGTGATCTGCCAAGTTTGGAGTGCCTATCAGCCCTCCAGGTTTTTATAGGACGGTATGAATATTCGGGTGAAAAAAAGACGGGGCAGCTCAGCTCTTTTAACTACTTCACTGTTTATCTTTCTTCGCTTGGTTGGGAGATTAATGAGGGAAGTGGGTATTCATTAAACATTTACAAAAATAAACTTGGTGAATTTTATCATAGAACGTGATTCATGTTATGAAAACATTACAGTCTAGGTGTTCAGCTGACACGTTTATCCAGAGCAGCTGAGTTCAACTGTAGGGAAAGTGTCAATTTCAACTACAACTCCAGGATTTTTACTCATTATCTAAAAATCTAAATAACAGTTTGGAGAATTAATTTTTTTCTATTATATACATTCATTCTTCCATCACGGCTTGCTCAAACCTTGTGAAGATGAGGCGTTACCATTCAGATCTTCACTGGAGAAGCAATTGATAAGAGTGACAAAATGTTTTTGACTCCACAATATAATCCTTGGTGACTACTTTCCCTTTGTTGTGCTTTGATCTTAAATTTTAATCCCTGGATGACTCTATACAGGTCAATGAAATGTCACATAAAATGGTGACAAAACAGAGATAAAGAGAAAGAAACCAACACATGCATCATGTACTTCTTAAGCCATGACATGTTTTGATCTTGCTCCCTTAAAGTTGTAGAAAAACACACTGATAGAAGAGACATCCTGCTTTGTGTGTGCGTGTCGGTGTGTGAGTGTGTGTGTGTGTGTGTGGGGGGGGGGGGGGGGGGGGGGGGGGGGGGGGGGGGGGGGGGGGGGGGGGGGGGGGGCAAAATGCTGGACCCAACAACTATAAGGGCTGTTTGACGGTTAAGACTGTTTTTTAGGATTAGGGTTAGAATTCAATTATGGTTAGGGTTAGGGTTAGTGTAAGGGTTAATGTTTAGTTGGGCATTTAGTTGTGATGTTTAGGGTAAGGGTATACGGAATGGATTATGTCAATGACAGGTCCCCAGAAAGATAGTGCCATGCACTGTGTGTGTGTGTGTGTGTGTGTGTGTGTGTGTGTGTGTGTGTGTGTGTGTGAGAGAGAGACAAGAAGCAATCTTGCCTGCCGGGTCCAGTTGCTGCAACCCACCGGCTAGACCCATGACGAGGTGCACACCGGACAGTTAAAATACGCACATGAATGAACAGTCCCATACTCGTTTTTAAAGCCGTTGAGTGGAGACAGGGAGTCAGCCAGGAGTTTCAGCAGAACAGCCAAATTAACGTAAAAACAGACAATCCTATTATAAATAAGAAGTACAGGACAGATTCAGAGGTGTGCCTAAGAAATGTATGCCTGATTTCACATTCACTTCACCTTCACCCAAGGGTGTGATTTACATTTCAACTTTGCGGGGAGACATCTGGGAGTTACTCATGACTCCACAGTTATTGTCCTGCTCATAACACACTGCATATGCTATGTAATCCTTTGGCACTCAATACAAATTAGTTGTATCTAAACATAGTTTCTAAGAGACAGGGTTGCACTCAGCTTGACATCCGGACCTGGACAGTGTATCAAGAAAAGAGCTTAATGATAATTGAACAAGATTTATGTGCTGTATGTAATGTTAAAAAATCATTATCAGTAACATCTCCAATTAGGTGTTCCCAACTAGAGGAACCTTGTTTTCTTTTCTCTCTCTCTCTTTATCTCTCTCTCTCTCTCTCTCTCTCTCTCTCTCTCTCTCTCTCTCTCTCTCTCTCTCTCTCTGTTTGTTAACCAGCTGAGCCATCACGGCCTCCTAAGCTGCATCACCTCACACACAGAATAATTACATACAGAGTTCAGACCTTGCAACTAAATCCGGGAAGGCGGTGTTGCATTTGAAAAAGGTCTGCGCATCAAAAAGCTGAACGATTCCCATCTTTGTGCAAACTATCCGTTGAAAGCAACACCACTATCCAGTAGAGGTGGACAAAAATCTTTCAAACTAACCTTTGTCGCTCTGAAACAAAGACAGATCCAGTAACTCTATGGCCTTTATCTCGTTAAAATGTTTTTTGAAACATGTTTCAGTGGACGGTTTTTGTATTAATATGATATTGTATGGTGGGTTTTTGCAACGTGTCATCAGGCCGGAAGTCGCCATTTTGGAGGATCACAACGCATCACAACAAAGCACAGGCACTGAAGTAAATCCTGACCAACGTCTAGGAAACTTGTTATTAATGCTGTGTTTCAGGTTGTACCAATAGGTCGGAACGAGAAAAAACAATTGGAATATTTACAACTTCCAAAAGTTATTCAAAACAAGGGAGAGGATGACCGGAGGTTTTCAGAGGAAAGAAGGCGCTTGTGGTTGGCAAAGCTCAAACTCACTCAGGTAGTGTAGGGTGTAGATATCAAACTAGGGCTCTTTTAAATAAAAAATAAAAAGATTGAGAGTCACTTGGCTTAACCTTGACTATCACAATTGTGTCACACGTTAAGGTTAGGTTGATTAAAGACATTATCGCATTACTTACTTTGGCCTTCAAGACACAATGGTTGTTAATGACTTGGTCCTGTGTCTCCCTCACTCATCCACACATTGTCTGGTTACAGGCCTCCAAACCTTTGTGGGATTTAAGGTCTGCAGCGGAGTATAGGCTTGGCGAGAAAAGCATGTAGTTGATTAGCTATGTCGGGCTATGCAATTGAAGGTAACAACTGAAGGAAGAATCATCAGTTTGTCATAGATCTAAGAAGAGTAAGCCAACTCGTGGAGATCTGCACTGCCAATAAACTGTAGTTTCTTGAAATATCGCGCCTTTTCTTGAGGTCCAAGTCCTTCTCTACATGCCTTTGCATCTTGGATGCTTTCCTGTTGTTGGTTGGCTACATTCACTTAAAGTATCCAAAGTGCACAATACTCCACTGTACTCCGTGCACTCTAGTTGTTTACACCGAGTGCCTCCAATATGGCCGCGCATCTGGGTTACTGCCCAAAACGTGATGTTGCTGTAAACCCTCTATTCTGTCCGCGCCACAGTGGTTTGAAATTCTTGAGCAGCCAGACTCACGTGACACATTCATCCAATCAGCTGCAAGCTAGGGGCGTGGAGCATCAACCATGGATGTATGACGTCGCGACACCACGCTTCAGTCGTGTCGCAAAAATGGATCTGTACCATGAGGGTTGGGAGTCTCCACTGACAAGTTGCTGCATGCAGAATTGATACCCAACTTCCAGGCCCAGACACACTCAGCATGTCAAAAATATGTTTCGACATGAATTTATCCCCAACATGTGGACCGCCATGGGTCAACCATCAAATTCTGCTTCTTTTAACTTTACCTTCTTACCTTTCGGGTTTCAATGAGAAACAAGAAGAAGTGGTCAGCCTAACTAGCTTGAAAAAAACTTGAAGTGTGTATAGAGCTAAGTATAGAGATAAGTAAGTAATATTTCCCCCTATACACTGCCCCTGAGAACTGTTAAGTAAAAGCATTAGTGAATTCAGTGCTGTTGAGAGATCTTGACAATTCTGAGTGGTTTAAGAAATCCACACAACCCAAACTATTTTCTCACACATTGCAGAATAATCAGCCACACTTTTCTTTCTGGAATGGCACCGTCAAAAAAGCATGGTATCCATATCCAATGCATAGTGTATTTTCTTTCGTGAAAAAAACCCATTTGTTTCAACCACATTCACTATATTCTTGTTACACTATACTCTTGCTCTTATATAACTATTTTTACTGTAACATGTATTTTATTGCATTTGGCAATGGAGATATTTCTACCTTTTGTTCCTA
Organism: Etheostoma cragini; assembly: GCF_013103735.1. Classification (NCBI taxonomy): domain Eukaryota; kingdom Metazoa; phylum Chordata; class Actinopteri; order Perciformes; family Percidae; genus Etheostoma; species Etheostoma cragini. The sequence goes on from NC_048413.1 coordinate 13,137,045, forward strand.
GTGTTACATTTCTTTAACAATTCTACTTTTTAGTGTTACACATCAAACTGCAATTACTCTGAAAAACGTTATGCCCCAGGTTATTAGGTTTATGCCTTCACGGCATTGCAGTTTCTTAGAAGTAGCAGAAATCTGATTGTTTAATGGAGCAGGCATTTAGCGCTTGCAACCCACACACATTGTTTATTCCAGGGAGATTGTTAAAAAAGTATATAAACACATGCAGGCCAAAATTACCATTCTGACTCAACTTGTTACCCTCAGACCATAAATACATAGTTTATTAGGATCAGGCCCATTTCTTCTCTATCAACACAATGGCAAGCCATTTGGCTGGTGAGACTGGGTTGGGCTGGTTTGAACGATTTATAAAGGGGTTATCTTCTAAGATAAACAGCTCCAGGCCACAGAGCTGAATGGGAGGCACTGCATAGAGCAGGAGCTCCATCCTGTGTCCTTAACTGTGGCTGTGACACCGCCAATGAGAGGGGTGTGATAAGTCCAGAGGCTTAGAGATTTTAGAGAGTTTATATGTTTTACACCTTTGCATATATGCTGAGAATACTGTTTTTGTGTGGTCTGTGTTCTTATCAACAAGGAAATTATTTAAACCGTCTGTGAGCTTCAATACGATTTGGATTTTTGATTGAATGTCAATGGCACGGACAAAACAGAGCTACAGTTAATGACAAAGGGGAGGAAAAAGATGAATTAAGAAGGAGATGAAATACCAGGGAGAAGGTGAGGATTTTAGTTTCTGTATGAAGGAGAGGAAATACATGCCTGGGAGAAGTTTTTTAAAAAAAGGGTTTGAGGAAAACTGTGAGGAAATACTGCAAGTATCAGGGATAAGGGGAAGAAACAAGGTCCATTAAGAACGAGAGGAAACAAGAACCAAGTAGTTGGGGAGGACATAAGTTTCAGGGAAAATTTAAAGAAATTAGATTCAGTGAGAAGAAGAAGGAAAATGTCCATTGAGAAGAGAAGGAAATACGATGCAGTAGAAATGGGAGGACTCATCTCTGTTCTTACAGGTAATCGGGAGGAAAACTCACACCATCTCAATGATATGCCAAGGTCACAAGAATGCAGTGTGTGTATGTAAGTCTGTGCAATTACTCATTTATTAAATTATGACACAATTTTAGAAGAATTACTACAATTCTTTACACTTAAAAAAGCACCACTGTCTCTTTGTCTCTCTTGCACGTGCATGCACGCACGCACGCGCACACACACACACACACACACACACACACACACACACACACACACACACACAACCACACACATTTTTCAACTCCTTAGCTCTTTCTTTCTACTTGTTGTCACTGTTTTGGACAAATCTCATTGTGTGTTAGTTTCCTCTCGCAGTAATTACACACTGCAGACCTTTTAGATTACACAGCTCATTAATAATACACTCCATACACCCACTAATAAGCAATTTGGATAAAAAAAAACTCATATATCCACCCACGGACATGCAACTATACACACACTAACTACGCCTCTGAGCTATGACGAGATCATGTCCTAAGTACATTACAGCTCTTATTATTTTTAATTGCAACATGGCCTGTAACTGTGGAACTGCAACAGTTACATAAATGAGGGACCTAGTCCCCCCCCCCCCCCCCCCCCCCCCCCCCCCCAACTGTGGATCTCGAAATGCAAACAGACGGCATCCCAGTCCAGCCTGCCTTTACCGCAAAACACACGTCAGCGCCCAAGATTACAGTGCTGTGATGTCATGTCCTTTAAATGCTCAAGACAGTTAGGGTGAGAGAGAGCAGGAGGACCACATGCTTGGAACAAACACACACACAAGTGCATACAGAGCACATAGGTATAAAATGTGTGAGCGCAAGTGCTTACACATTTCACACTGACACACTGATCAGAGATACAGAAGAGGGGCGTGATGGTGGCTATAGTGAGATAGAGCACAGGAAGGTACAGGGCTGTAGTTTATGTCAAGAGCAAGGCTTTGGATATTCCTATGGTCAAGAGGGTAATGATGAGTGAGGGCAGGGTGAGAGAGGGGGCGAGTGGGGGACACTAGGGCATATAAATGTCACGTTGCTGCAGTGATTTTTCTGTCAGGGCCTGTGGTTGTAACCCTAGCCTTCCTTTCACTGCTCTGCTATGCAAAATAAGGGCGTTGAAGTCCAAGGGCCAGGCGTACACAGAACATGCGGCTCATTGGTTTGGCCAAGCCATTCATGCACACACTTACACACACACATGAACACAAAAAACATTGGATATTATTGAATATACAATATAGATACACATTGTGGATGTGTGTGTGTGTATTCAGTATTTGTACTGCATGAAAAAAGCAAAATCATGCAGCATAACAGATGCCTACACACTCACACAAACAGACACACACACTCTCACACACACACACACACATACACACACACACACACAAATGTGCCAATAAGAGCACCCATATAGTCTTGTCCACACTGAGTTCATAGAGGGTTAGCAGGAGCAGCTCTCCAGCTGAGGTATAAAGGTACAAATCAAACATGACAGATTGGACATGCTCCCCCGCTCAAAAACAAACACACACGCATGCACTTGCGCAAGCATGCATGCACATGCACACACACACACACACACACACACTTCTATAAAAGTTTGATGTAACCACACCATGTCCAGAGACGCCATGTACAAAAAACACAGCGTCAATTATCACATCAACATTTAGCCTTCATCAGCACAGCAGGATTTATAGCACGTATGGGGGAACCAACAGCCAATTGTCCCCTAACGCATTGATCGTTCTCCATCCAAGATAAACATGCTGATGCTGATGAAGTGTGATCCGAGGGAACTCTTAAATGCTCCCAATAATTATTGCGGTTCTAAATCCCAATTCAGCGCAGAGACCTGGGGACAAACCGAGGCTGAGAGCCAATGGTGTGGCTTGCTTTGCAGCGATGAAATTGTGAGACCACCTACTCCGGTGCAATCAACTCACCTTTTCCCCTCCGTTGCCTCCCTGACCTCCAATCTAGCTTTCCTCCTTCCCCTTTCCACCCTCCCCTCTTTCCTCAATCCTGACTGTCCATTCTGTTAAACCGGCCTTAACTCTAAAAACAGCCTGGGTGCATTTGAGTGGCAGAGGCAAGGCAGGGGGCTCCTGGGTCTCCATTTAGCCACTTCCTGTTTGAGGGAGCCAATATGTATGCCCCTCCAGGCCATTGCTCAGCGTGCAATGTGTAACCAAATGAGGCTTTTCGTAGACTCAACGTGCTGGCTGGCAGAGCTCAGATCACAGCTACAAAGACTCCGCCAAATATGCTAAAGTTGAAAAATCTCCCTCAGCTTGTTTGTACAAACAGAGAAAGGAATGCTAAATATATGCTTATGATTTGTTCTGGTTTTGTTATTCAGTATTTGGCTGAAGAGAGTAAGCTGCGTGTCTAAAAGAAAATTGATCATCTACAGGCTGGTGAATTATGAGCACCCTTCTTCCCAAATATATACTGTATGCTAATCCTGATCAGAACACAAAAACAATGAGATACATTTTCTCTTTCTCTCTCTCTCTCACACACACAGACACACACACACACACAAATGGTTTTTGAATCATCTTTTAAAAAATTCCAAGAGGGGACTTGCAACCCTGGTTGTTGTCTACCAATCAAAGACCGATTGGCAAAGCCTACAATGGAACTGTCTGTGGTGACTGAAAAGGGACATCAATAGAAAGACTTTCTTGATGTCTTTTAAAAACTATTTTAACATTTAAACATACCCCTGCAACACAAATATGCTGAAAATAATCAGAGCCACTTTAATTTCAAAATTTTTTAATTGTTTTTATTGTAAATCATTAGTTGCTTTGGTACATGCACACTTATCAAGAACTTCAGTATCAGAACACCCTGTTTTGTTTGTTTTAGATTTCAAAATAATATCATCAGTCATACCCATAAACAAGCAAATTGCATTCTCATATGAGAAGATTGGGATACAACTCCATTTTAAAACTGATTGAAATCCTCTGCTTGAGAAAAACGTGCCAGGAGAGTTTTTTCGGACGGAAATATTTTAAAGGTCAAGAAGAAGTCTGTTTTTTAATGTGTTTTGAGTGAATCAATTAATGAAAATAAATTATCTTACTTTTTATTTCTAACTTTACCCAGTTTTTTAAATTGTTTTCATTTAGTTTTAGATTTTAAAATACTTTGTTTTAAAATACTTTGTGTTCCCACGTCGTCTTGTAATCTTTCATTGTTTTAGTGGTGAGCTTGAACTAGGAGTTCACTAACGTAGGCATGTTAAAGGAGACTGGTTCCTCCATTGTGGGAAAAAAAAACGATGTGTGATAGTGAGTTGTTACAAGCCTCGCACACACACACACACACACACACACACACACAAACACACACACACACACACACACACACACACACACACACACACACACACACACACACACACACACACACACACACACCATAAGGTCCCCTGTTGGCCAAAACTAAAATAAATTCCCAGAGGATCTGAGAAAATTTACGATTGAAATTTACGATTTAAAACAGGAATGTGTAACAACGCTGAGGTCCACTGTTGGGCTTGTATGCAAGTGACGACACACGCATGCACACACGCACGCACACAGACAGTATTAGTGCAGCTGGCTGTCAGGTTCTCAAGCTCACCAAGAGGTCCATAAGTACTGAAGGCTTTTCTTCCTGTCACAGCATGGGGTACACAACTAGCTCTGTGTATGAGTGTGTGTGTTGAGAGTGTATGTTTTCAGCTGGCACCTCTCAACCTTGGCAGCAGTGTATCCTGGAACGCGCAGGAACAAATTTGTCTTTGGGGTTTGGTTAGGTTTTTTCAGCTCTGATGTTTATGTGTGTTTGTGTGAGTGTGTGTGTGTGTGTGTGTGTGTGTGTGTGCGCATGTGTGTGTTATTACCACTGCAGCCAGTGAGCAAGGGGCCAGAGCAGCAGGAAAAAAGGTAAAGGAGTGTGGAGATGGAGGTAAATAAGGACGGAGCTGAAGACAAGACACTTACAGGGAAAGGGATGAAAATAATGAGCCCATGTTAAGAAAAATCGAATGGACGACAGTGACCTTGCATGTATTCAATCCATACAATAAAGGATGAAATCCTACCAAGCTCTGTGAGCACCAAAATAAATAACCTATCAAATGCTAAAAATTCTTTTCTCTCATTGTTTCTCTAAAATTATATATTCACTACTGTAAGTCTATCCTCTTCGCAAACATAAGACTACGTGCACAATGAGTTGCAGAGCTGAGATTTTGCTATAGTCACCCTGTGGAATTTCGACAGAATAGAGAGCAAGCATGTGTGTGTGTGTGTATGTGTGTGTGTGTGTGTGTGTGTGTGTGTGTGTGTGTGTGTTTTCCCAGCTTGTCTTAGCTGTGGTGTGTTGTGGTGACCGGGCCTGTGTGTGGTCCTGGTGTGGTTCAGCTGCTCAGAATCATTTCCATTTAAACATATCTTTGGTCCTTAATGCAAACCACCAATGTTATCCACTCCATCGGAGGTAACACCAAAAGTTCTGCCCTCTGTGTGACCCCTTCTATGTGCGTATGTTGTGTTCATATGTGCTCGTGTTAATGCATGTGGGTGTTTGCACAAATGTTATGTGTGTGAATACGTGTGTGATTCACTGTCATCTGTCTTCCGGCATCTTAGCAAAAGAGATTTCTCATGTAGTCAAGATAATGGCATGCAAACAACGTTAGAGTGGTGTGAGTGCTGATGGATGGGTGCGTTTTGAACTGCAGGGCCCCTTCAGGGCATTGTGTCCCAGTGATCAGTGACTCCTCTCTCAGGGGCTCCTTCCCACCACAAACAGCAGTGTAGATCAGATCATTGGTAAGGAATGTGGAAGCTTTCTCATAAGATACCTTCAGTAGTGTTTCTCTTGCTCGCCTTGTCTTTGAATGTCTCTTTTGAAGGACAGGGGTTATAGGTGCGAACTGGCAGCCACGGGAACATTTGTCTACTAGGCCAAACATGTAAAGACACACGGTTCCATAAAAACAGACAAGAAATCTGTCTTTTTAAATAGATCTTTAACACATTCAGCCGTTGTTTCTTTTATTTGTTACATTATTTTACTGTTGCCTTCCCCTTTTTTGTTTTTAAAATGTGAAAAAATTACAATTACTATTTGACATTATAACATAATCACACAAAGTCAACTTGCTGAATGCCCTTCTCACCTGCTTGACGTGCCTGTGTGTTTTGTGTGCAATTCAATTTGAAAATAAAATTATTTTAGCATCTGTAGGAGTTATGTTTCCCCTAACAGTGTGTGGTGGGAAACAGCTTACAGAAAACAGAGATGAACATTCATCAGTCACAGGACCCAAGGTGGCATCAGGGCTGCCATTGTGGCAACTCCCCAGAAAGAAGATTGCTTTCCCACGTCTGCCTTTTGTACACACATTCCCATAACTCATCTGGCAAACAGGAAGGAATCACAGACCCATTTGGATTTGTGACCCAAAATAGCTCCAATCCCATTATGCAGTGATAAATGACCCACCAACAAGTCAGGGAGTCTTTGGACCATAGAAAGAGGAAAAACACGATCAACTGGGAATGATTAGAGTACCACAGTTCTGCTCAAGGGATAACATAAGAGAAACACCAGAGAACAGATTAGACCACTAGGATGGGGAGAATTACCTCCTCAGTGGCAGAGGAAGAGGGGGTTACTAGAACTGGCTGGTTCAGAGGAGGGGATAGAGAGGTGACGACGTATGTCCCGTTGTTGACCACAGGGACCTTGGTGTTGACATGGAGACCACAGCAAAGCGGCTTCTTGCCAGCACTGGTCTCTGGGATTGGTATTTTTACTTATTATTACCGTACAAGCACACACAAACACGTACAATGTGTTGACATGGCACAGGAATCCTATTCTCGAATGGATGCGTATGTTTCTCAGAAAATGTGGAAGGAGTTTTGGGACTATTTTCTAAATAAATACAAATGTATGTGGTGGATGTCCTTTGATTTCAGTGTCATTGCCTTTTTCATTATCTCTCTATGTGTCGAGGATAGGCCTCTGGGGCTTACACAAATGAAAAAAGAGCAAACCACCATGTGCATTTATACAAATACATGCATGTGCACATGCACACACATTTCTATTCATGTGGAGGCCAGAGAGCTGCCAAAAATGTGTCTACAGCCAAACACTAAGAGCAGATACTGTATTAATCAGTCAAATCTGCCAACAACAATAAAACAGTCTATTAGGATGAGACGTGATACTTCAAATTAACTCTATTGTTCTATTGAGCCCTTCAACAACAGCATACATTTTAAACATCATTTTATTTCAAAAGTACACAAACAGGACCAATATCGTTCAATAAGGCAAAGCTCAAATACTAACAACCACTCACGTCAGAGGACTGAAAATCTCATAGTCACAGTTTATGGGTACCACTTGCAAATCATAAATAAAACTCTTTTCTCTTCATATATAGACTAGAACCTTTTTTCTCATCATGAAAAAAAGATCATTAGACAAACATTGTATTACAACCCCAGCCACATATAATCATCTTCATTTTCAGTATTATTTTTTTTATCTTCAGAATCATTATTGTCCATGAAAAGTCAAAGTGGGCCAGGGAGAAGGTGCACCTGTCTTTCTCCACATGGGTGTTACGTGGCTCTAATGCCCAGTTCCAAGGCCAACTACAGACCCCAGCCCTTAGCTGCTACCTGAAAGGACTGAACATAGTGGCGTGAGTGTCAGTGGCTTTTATTTGACCACTTGTGCAGTTTTTAAGCTACTGTGTGCATTTTCAGTATTTATTCTTTGTTCAAAACTTTATATGTTCCCCAGAACCTCTTCGTGCAGCGCATGTGATATTGCTAAAGCACTGTAATAATCAGTACTTAGCAGCTGTAATCCACATTCAATCCTTTCAAATGAGTCTTGTAGGGAGGTACCTCAGGGCTCGGGGGCATAGGTGGTGAGTTGGAATTGGGCACAGTTTTATAAGGGGCAGGACTATTTTTTTCTGTGGCATCGTTGCGATTCTTTTGCATGCCGAGCCAAGCCGATTCAAGTCAAGTTGTAGATGGAGATGGGTGGCCAGCTCTGGTCACCTAGGGAACAGTGACAGGAGGATGCAGACCAGTGTTGCTACAAGAGATGGGGTGAGACCCACAGTTCCTCCACACTCCATTGAGTTCTCCTAGAGAGAAAAAGAGAAAGGGGGGGGGGAGATATTTTTTAATAAATCACAAAAGTGGAATTGGCGGCAGATATATTATGAAAGAAAGTACTAGAATAGTGAGTGATCTCTGTGTGTGTGTGTGTGTGTGTGTGTGTGTGTGTGTGTGTGTGCATTTTGTGTGTTTGTGGAGCAAATACCTCTGGGTGAAAAGGGTGACAGGTATCTGGGCGCCTCCTGTCCTTTTGCATCTTCAACCTCTCACACTTGAGAGATTCATTATGTGCAGCTGAAGTTAAGGCAATAACAGACAATGTGTACCCTCTGCAGGGTGTTTTCCTGCTGGAGTGTATGTCTTATTTATAATGGAAAGAAACGCATATTTTTAAATGCACAATGAAAAGAGTTTTGTATGGAGGCGGTATTACTTTTGCTCACAGCACGGTGTGCACAAAGCAAAAAAACACAATAGCAGGCTTTATGCTACAGTAGGCACTCAAGAAAAATAAACAGTGGTGGACATGTTTATACAGCATGACTGTACTGCATAAAGTTTCAGAGAGATGCACATTGTAGGAGAATCCAACTCGGGTATGTGGTAACTAAGTTACTTAACTCTAACTCCACTTGGAGCTGTGTCTGCTATAGATCAGTATGCCCTTGCAGTACGTGTCGTAAAACAGGCCAAACACAGCACTGTGAAACAGACTTTTAGAGTGTGGACTCAAAGCCTTCCAATCCTGACCCTCAAAAAGCTCTCGTCTCTTTCATCCACAAAAAAAGGTAATGGGCAGAAGAACTCCCCAGATCTTCCCCACAAATTAACATCCTCTTGCTATATCCTGTACGTCCTGTTAACATTAATGGAAACACACTGGCTATAACTACAGTAATGTGACACTGGAACTCATGAGGTAGAAGAGACTAGACCTCTCCATTAAAAAACAGGTGATACTGTTACAGCCTTATTGGAATGAATGCAACAAGCCATTGTTATTCATTGTTTTTCTGAGTGAGTTTACTGGTAAATGTGAGCTGTGACAATTATTAGTTTTTGTGGCTTTAAATCAAGTTTTCTGTCAAGGTTGTCGAGGTTTTACTAAAGCTGGTGCTTTACTCACTTTTACATACCTTATAAATATAACTTCAAATCATCCTGGTACCAGATCCTCACAATCCGGATACCAAGAGACTACAATTTGCACATTGAATTTGTTTACTCAATCACACACCCCTCTCCAGTCCTTGGCCAGTTAAGGATATACATGATTTCGATGGGGTCCATGGTTATTGGCTCAAACATACTGCAGTCACACTTGTTGTCCACCACCACCATGAAGAGATTACTGCTGGGGATCTGCTGGATCACAAAGGACCTGCCAATCAAAGCACGGGCCGTCAGAAACAAAAAAAGACAAGGAAGTAGGAAGAGAGAGATATCAAGGGAGGATTTAGAGTGGGATTGGCAAATTGACAAGGCGCATGTGTGTGATATCAATTTCCATGTGTGTCAGAGGATTTGTGTTATGAGTTTTCCCATTCTCCCCTGGCGGAGAGGAGATGCATTGAAAAGACTCTTCTGGATGCATGTCAAGGAGATGATTTGTCTCACCGCCAGCTGTCAATAAACATACAGAGACATCGACAGACTTGCACTAAACAGACACACATATAAAGTAAACACATACTTCTCTAACTCCATTTAAGCCCCCACCTCTTCCTCATTCTCTTTCCTACCTTCTTTTTTTGTCTTTTTTATACACTCTCCAAGGCAAGCACCAATGAAGTGTTGCAGAATATAAAACACTCCAAAGGGAGACAAATGAGAACCACACTTATGTGCTCATGGCTTCCCATGGTTGTGTTTTACAGGCCTGAGAGATCAGGCCTTGCCTCGGCCTCCTGTCCAGTGATTTATGATCGTGGGTCAGCTTTATGAAGAAGAGAGGTCATAAAGATGATCTCTTCTTTCTGTCACCCTTTCTTTCTTTATCTCTTGCTTTTTCTCCCTCCTCTCTTCTGCCGCAGCTGGATGCTATAGTATATTGAGTGTACTGTGAAGCATTTATCAGACACGTATGAGAACAGACACATGTGACTGAGTCCACACACAAATGCAGAAATACACGCTCTTGTTGGAGGAAGTGAGACAAAGAGGCAGAGACCTGATAGATCAAAACAGGCCGAGGAATTTCTCAATCCTTACTAATTCAATAGCATTACCAATTTAATCTGACCACAGACAGCCTCCAATCCCTGAGTAGCACCAATCCACCGCACTCTACTACAGTTATCCCACTGTGACCAACCAAACCCAACAAAACCATCCCAGCAAATAGGCCAAGCCAGTTCCAATCAGGCTGAATTAGGATCCACTGATGTTTAATAATCTGTGCTCACCCCTGCACAGCGCCAGGCCGGCCCAGCTCAGCCTGCTGATAGAAAGCAGAACAATTGTTCTTGGAGAAAAGACTTGCACAGTTGCTGGCCTTGAACATACCCAGTGCTGGAAAAGGGAGCACTACCCTGCATATGAAGGCATACACTCTGACACAAACAAGGATGGGTGCAAGAAGCACAGATACACAGAGACAACATTCATGCATACTCTTTCTAACAAGCACACAAACGGTAAAATCTTCTTGACATGGTCTCCTAGTGCTGTGGCTTTTAGTGATTTTGGCCAGCAGAAAAACAGACAACAAAGTCATCCAATAAGTTACTCTGAGAAAGGATAAGGATCAACAGTGAGTGGCACAGAGATACACAGAAAAAAAGATAAGGTTGTGAAAGCGAAAGACATGAAGAGTTAGGCAGATGTATAGTATAAAGCTCATGTATTGTAGGAAAAGATAAAGACACGCTAAGACTTGGTGACAGAACATGTCTAATAAAACCAGAACCAGGTTTTCAGAATTATCTTTCCTCACAGTCTGGAAATTTGACCAGTAATTACTGTGTGTAATTTAACAATTACTTAGTCAATTATTTAAAATTTCTCCAATAAAATCTCAACAAACAGGCTGGAGAGTTTTTAGAGAAATTGTGTTATTTAATTCCATTTCTCAGATTACTTTTTGGGAAACTGGGTACCATGATTCCAGTCTTCTCTTTTTAAGCCTTTTAACATAGTTCACATGATTTTAATATCCATTATATTTGGGAGGTTTTTAAATTATTTTTAAAATTAAAAATGCAAATGCAGCATAAAGCTTAAAACAAAAGGTCCTTATTGAGTAACATGAGCCATAATAAAAAAATTAAATAGAAAAATTAAATAAAATTTAAAAAAATAAAATAAAAAAATAAAAAACGTATATAATTATTAATTAAGCATGTACAAAAATAATCAACACTGTATTAAAAAACAATAAAATTCTTTTTAAATGTATAAATGCTGGTACCATAACAATATCTATGTACTGTACTGAATGAACTGTATATATATATATATATATATATATATATATATATATATATATATATGTATATAGCACGTCGGGAGTGACAGCATGAAAATATGCACAAATATTTTAACAATACCATGATTATTAGTGTGACCTGAGATAAACAGGCAAATGCATTTTAAGTCTGTCTAACAGATGAAACCATGTCTACACGTCTGACTGTAATGCTGAAGCTGTAGCTCATTGCAACTTTAGACTTCTCAATTCTTGGGACACTTCTAGTCTGGGACAGTCGAGAGAAAGCAAAGTAACATGTGGAGCAGTAGAATATACGGCCACGAGTATTGTCACTAATAGTCCCCTTGAAGACCTTCTCTGGTTAGAGACACAACACACTCTTTGTCCTAAATCTCATGTTACAGTCTGGAGAAGCAGGCTATACAATAATGCAGGTTAAATATTTCTATAGCGCAACTTAACCCTTTATATCATTCATTAGATTTCATGTTTTTTATGATCTTTCACTGTGTCTCATCTATCAGGAAGTAATGGACAAACACAAATACCGACATCACATGCACACATACAGTCAAAATACAGTAAAGAGAGGTTTTACAGGCAAGAGCTTAGAGTATATTTCCTAGATCATAAAGCACACACATGTCCCCATGAAAATATGAGAGAAAGGCCTCAGTCAGCCTGTAACGTAAAACAGATGTTTATCACCAATATCCTTTATTAGTAATATGAGCTATAAAATTCCACATAACCGAAATAAAAACTCAATTTTACTTTGTCAAATTCATTGTGCTTTAAAAAAGATTTATTTGAAGGCGAGATGTTGCTCAGGGCACATAGCCCTGCCCGCTAATCCCAGTCCTGGTGTCATCATTGGAGATGAGGCCATTCTTCTGTCATGCGTGTGGGGGTGGGTGTGAGTGTATTTGATAGGGTGCTGCATGTGTGTGTACGTGTGTGTACGTGTGTGTACATGTGTGTGTGTGTGTGTGTGTGTGTGTGTGTGTGTGCGCGCAGCATGTGTGTTTGGTGGTCTGACTGCATCCCCAACCACATTTTACTCCTAGCACCCAGGGCAGTGGTTACCCTGCTGACCTTGTGGGGCTGTACTGGCAGCAGACACACAAGGAAAACACACAGACACACACAGACACAGACACGCACGCATGCACGCACTCACACACACTCTCTCAAACACACTATCTTACACACACTCTCTCACACACACACTCTCTCTCTCACACACACACACACATATTCTGAGCCTCCCTGGCAGTTCCACAGCTGGGAGCAATGAAGGGCCCATTGGAGGGATCCAGAGAACACCCCACAATTGCCTGACAGAAAAGCCCAAATTGTTAATGGGGACCACACTCATTTTCCCATTTTTAAAGGAAACCTTTTTTTCCACCTCTCTCCCTCATCTCTAAATGCCTCGTATTTCAAACTGCCGGAGGAGAGAGTGAGTGTCTGTGTGTGTCCGTGTGTGTGTCTCCGATGGATCGCCCTGGATAAAAGTGTTTTCAACAGACAACAAATGATTTGAATGTGTTTCTCATTACCAGGGATTATAGACATAGAAATATTTCACCAAGATGGGCGTTAACAGGATAATTAATTTTTCATTGTTCATCCTACTTCCTCATTGTTCACGGAGCCAATTCTTATTGAACAGTAGACAGATATTTTGACAGTTGTTGTTGCTGTGTTGTTGCTATGTGTGTTTAAATGGGACTGCATGTGTGTGTGTCTCATACTTGATGCAGCCGTCACAGTCAACATTGCCCAAGTTCTCTTTGATGGTTCTCTCGGAGACAAAGGCTGGGTACTCTGTGTCACATGGTACCTGCATGGTCCGACCTATCCTCTGAGCTGAAGAGAGGGAGGAAGAAAGAGAGAGAGAGAGAGAGAGACAGAGAGGGAAAGAGAGAGAGAGAGAGAGTCTTGCAACATCCATTTCAAAGTAAAATACATATTTAAAATAGTTATGCAAATAGATTGTAAGCAAACAGTTAAACACGCCACATCCTTGTAAATATACAAGCTTGAAAGAAAGCAGCATTTCTGAACCAGAGCTGCCTCTTTTCCTGCTGGATATTTCAAGTGTAAATCTAGGCCACACATTAATGCAACATTGCTTGAACTCTCCTGCCACCCAGAGGTTTGAAACAATGCTACAAGATGGAAAGGAGTGGGGAAGGAAAAATCCAACATTTTTCCATATGGTAAAATATTTTTTAAAGCAGGTTTATTAAAGCAGAGGCTAATATAATCCAAATGTGCATATGGAATCTAAACAATACATGTGGCTTTATTTTAAAAAATGTTAATGGAACTTTTCTTTTAACAGCACACACTTTTCTAAAGTTGGTAGATTATGTGTGTGATTACAAAGGAGCAGTTTAATAACTGGATGTCAGCAGTATTGTGTAAAAAAAAGTGTGCGCGCAGTTGTATATAAACTATACACATGTGAAAAACAGCCTACATGTATAAACGTCTGGGATTAGTTTAGCTTGAGAGGTTTTGTATATTGGGTTACGGGCTGCTAAATTGGGGTGTTTCAGCTGTGTGTAACAGGCCTGTGTCTCTTTTGTAAAAAGATATAGAAAGTGCTGCTAAGACCTGGGGCCAGCCAGCTGTGAAATTGTCTTGACTGCTTGGCGAGCAGTGATGCCCAGCTTCACTTCATTCGGGATAAGAGTGTGCAAGAAAAGCATTTTATAGTCTTTAATTTTGTGGTTCTCTCTCTCTCTCTCTCTCTCGCTCTCTCTCTCTCTCTCTCTCTCTCTCTCACTTTCACGTACGACATATTTTCATATTAGTTTTGGTTAGAATTAATACTACAATATGCTCAGTGAGGCTTTCATTCTGGACAAACAGTATTTAACAAACCGTAAAACATAAGGCATCGTAGCTCATGCTCAAGCTTCATAGCTTGGCGGTTATCAGATGAGGAATGAGGGTGTTTGTGGAAGAAAGTGAGACAGAATAAGAGAAAAGGTAAGACATAAAACCAGGAGGGGGGAGAGAGAGAGAGAGAGAGAGAGTGAGAGAGAGAGAGAGACACCCTTCTTACATATTATAAAAACATCAAGTATAACCCCGTGGACACACACACACACACACAAACACACACAAACACACACACAAACACACACATACACACACACACACACACACACACAAACACACACACACACACACACACACAGGTCACTTAAGGCAATCTCATGTTTGGCCATTCATTTCTACTGTGAGGTTTTGGATTGTGCCTCTTTACTCTTTTTTTCCAGTGGTCATAATGACTCAAGCCGAGAGAAAATGGAGGGGAGATGGTGAAGACAACGAGTGAAGGTCAGTAATGAGGACACTGGTTGTTTATTCTGTCCGCAATGAACTTTGTTTCATGTGAACTTAAGAAAAACCAAAAGTGTATGCATCAGTGTAGGGATTTATCTTTGGATTATTCTTTTAGAAATACAAATAAAACATAACAAAAAGAAACAGCATTTGGATTCTCATACTTAAAGATATTCATGTTTTTATGGGCAAATGCAAAATTACTTATTTTACTTTCCGTTCCAAGAGAGAAAAGTTAACTTAAAAAACTATGGATAAGTATAAAAAACACTTTATTTTTTAACTGGAACTATGAGATCCATAAGATCCTGTCAGTGTTGACATAGCTTTAAAAGTGACATAAATTGGAAGAAGAAGAAAATCCAGTTTCCCCGAAAATAGTTGTTTGGTGTTTGTTTGTTTTACAAAGGATAAAATCTATATTTTGATCTTTACGGAAATGTAAACAAATATTTCGGGATCTTGAGTTGAGTTTTTTATTAACCATTTTTTATTTATTTTTGTTAACACATAAAATTCAATATCATAAGAATGAAAGCACACAGACCCATATGACACGTAATTCATGGGTGCTACTATCAACAATCTTGGTTACAGCAAAAATCATTTTTAGATGTAAAACTATATTTGTAAAAAATAAATTGAAAAGCATATAAATTGGTGTAAATCAGAATAATAAAATCAAGCTGTGTACAAATTACACAAATGTAAGGTGAGAATATTAATCAGTATTCTTTTCCTAGCTGTCTCTTGCTGTACCATGATATCTGATTAGAGATTAGGATTTGAGGATCAGACTTATTTACCACTTTATTTACTCTATTTTCCATCTTTAACAGACATTCAAAATAAATTATGATGGCCCATTTGAGCAGCTTTTACACTTCTGTGTGCATCCATGAAGCCTTTGGAATGTCATGTATGTTATTACAATTTCAGTATAAGCTTAAAACCTTTATATGAGTGTGTGCATGTGTGAGTTTTCATCAGACACACAGAGGGGCGAACAAGCAGATCACCAAAGAGTGCGCTCTTACCTTTCGCTGTGAGGTCAGAGTACCACCAGCTGCACAAGTTAAACTCCACCAGGAATCTAAATACGGAGACATCGAAGGTAACAATCCACTCCAACACATGCTTATATAATACATACTGTATGCTATAATACAATCTGTACTGCATTCCAACCATTTTTTAACCAAACAATAAAGGTTTTTCAAGAACTACAGTTGGGAGAAATTGCTTATTTTCACAGAAAAACTTTATCAACATTTATGCTCCATATATAAATCTTTCTCTCACTGCCAGTTATCCTATTGCAATTCCATTGTGTTTAAATGCCTCTTAGAAACCTCAAAGTTGTTCTCTCTATTTAACCATGAAACCCTTTTCCAAGAAGTGAATTAAATGTCTACTGAGAATTCTCAATTGTTGATATAGCCAAATCTGACTCTTTTCATGTGGGTAAACCATAAAATTATCTCTGAACTTCAGTCTTGACTTGTCCAAAGCTTGTAATACAGGTTATCTTTTATTTATCTTATTATTAGTCAATCTTTATTCAGAGGATTTGGTTATATTTTCTCCTTTCAGTTCTGACCTTACACAGATGAGTTTACTCATAGGTATAATTATATTTTAAATGTATAAAGCGCAAGGGCTATATACTTTTAAAATGAAATCAAAACATCACTTATATTTCAAAGACAAAAAAAAATGTATGCACTGTGACATTATGTAAAATTAGGACTGACAACTCAATCCTCCCATAATGCACTGTGGTGACAACAGACCACCCAGAAAGACTCCACAAAAACACAAGATGGCATCACAGGAATACCCACGCCACAGGGAACATCAGGTAGCTATTACCGTCCATGATCAAAGACCATCGCGTCAATGTGCATGCAGAGGCACATGTAAACAAATATACAGTTTATATATAACCACATACACACACTGACAGGAGAGGCCACCAAAGCCCATGTATGCAGCGAACGTATGCTATTACAGACTTTCACATACACAGAAGTCTTACATGACAAGCTCAGTCAGGATCCACTTCACAGCGGAGAAGAAAGCAAAGTAAGGCTGAAGAAAAAAAAGAGAGAATATTGATCAGACACTGAAAACACATCAAACGTGGTCCCAATTCTGCATTGCAAGAAGCCCAAACAACAAGGTTGAACAGAATGAAAAAATGCAGTACTCACATCCAACAGTGTGTGTCCACTGTCACTGCTCTCTGAAAAAACCCAACATAGAGCCTGGTAGTCATACAAAGTGACCCTGAGTAAATAGAAATAAAAAAGAGAGGACAGATACATCAGAAATAGAGATAAAGAGAGCTAAAGATAGATAGAATGTTTGACATGTTACGTATAACACATAACTTTCAGGAAGATATATAGCCCAGATTAGGTGATATATGTCTTGATTCACAAATTATCTCTAATATTCTATGCCTGAGGGGCCTTTTGGACTGCTGTGTGGGAGCAGGAAGGAAATATCCCACGTAGGCTTTACCTACGGATAATATATTGGATGGATGTGGCAAGAATGCAAAAAGGAAAGTAACTGAAAGCCGAGGGCTTCCTGAGAGGTTCCTCAAAGTAATGTAGGAAGGTGTGTGTGTGTGTGTGTGTGTGTGTGTGTGTGTGTGTGTGGTAGATGATTTGGGGATATTGAGGGGGATATCAGAAGATTTAGGGGCTTAGTAGACCCTGAGGGTGTGAGGTCTGGGTCTGTGTGGGAGGGGTTATTGAAGGGGTTTGTAACACACACAAACACAATGGACGTCTCTTTCTCATAGCCCGTGGACAAGTTCCTATATACTTGACATGTGCATGTGTGTGATGTCTGAGTGGGAACGGTCTATTCGCAGCCCTGGGCGATGCTTAAACCTCAGTCATAGTACCGGTGACACACAGGTCCAACACACCGCCAGGAACCAATCAGCGCTAAGCCAGGCCACATGGTGTTACCAGCAAACTTTGACTAATGAAATAACTTTCAATTGATATGTTGAATTGTATGTGTGTGTGTGTGCGTGTGTGCGTGTGTGTGTGTGCATGTGCGCGTGTTGTTCATTGGTGACTGCTGTGTGTGTGAACCTTATTTTGCTCTGCATGGGAGCATACCATCACTCTCAATGTTTTTATTGATTTCTCTTTCTATTGCTTGTTTGAATAGATGAATAACTCAAACTACTTCGACCACGTGTCTTCATAAGCAGCCTTGATGCTGACAGATAAATCCAGGCTGGCAGCTTGGTGTCAACTTTAAGTAGCACAATTAAAAATGTCTTTAACGGTTTTTTTGACAAGACAAAAACTGTACTGCAACTTAGAGCATTAATTCTCTACAGATGGCATTAGGTTAGGACGGATCGCACTGGATTCATTAGTGTTAAGATCCTTAAGCTCTATTACTCATCATGCTAATACTTCACCGACACAAGTTGTATTATTCATTAATCATACGTCATCCTTAATTTAAAACAATCCCTCATCATCCAACATTTAGGATTCATTGAAAGCACTTGTAGGCCTTTTTGTTTTTTACGAGTGGGACTGTAAACTAAAGCTGTCAGCTTTTGAGTTTCATCCCTATGACAAACAGGCGTGGCTGTCTACTTGTGCGATGATTTGTCACCTGATTTTTATGCACTGAGACAGCAGGGTTAAATTTCCTCAGACACATCCTAAAGGCAGAACTCCAGGGTTGGAAATGTGGTTTTAAGCTTCTGCAACTAAGTTCTCTACAGATTCAACGAATATTAGACCATACCAGAGCTACACAGTCAAACTACAATATGTGCCTGTCTCTCTCTGCTTCTCTATATTTCTTCTCTCTAATACCGGGAAAGTTATCCTCCCGGGTTAAATTTCCAAATTAATTGCAGAAAGTCACCACCCATTGCTCCCGGCGTTTTCCAGAAGACACAATTCTACAACAAGCAATATATGCCTAAGTGTGTGTGTGTGTGTGTGTGTGTGTGTGTGAGAGACTTCAAGTTTCTCCTAATACCTTCGTTTCAGGAAAAGATTTGCTGTAATCCCCTAATGGAGAACTCTGCTGAGCAAGGGGTCGGAGTTCAGCGCTGAAAAGCTCAACACGATTGGCCAAGTTAAAAGCTGTCAGCGCGAGGGGGGACCTGCTTTCATTCTGTGGCCTGCCTGATCTTATGCACATACATATACACACACACATTCATACCTACACTTGTGCTGACACAATATTACACCCACACACAAACGTGCAGTTTGAAGTTGTTGGACCAGCTCGATACTTACCTCTTGAAAGAGCCCATCTGCAGAAGCTTACTCATTACAGCTCTCTCTGCTTCTCCAAAGAATTTTCCTGTCTGAGAAAGAAGAGAAAGATATTTGTTTTTATTTAATAAATTATGTCAAAGTAACATCCCCTTAAAACTATGTGTTAATAACAAGGTGCAGGTACACATGCCCAGATTGGATTGGTTGTGAGAAACCTTCTATTGCCAAACCCTAAAGCGTGCCGACACAACCCATTGCTACATGGTCTGTGGGACCACTCCTTCTGCTCAGCTAAAAGAACAAGTAACCGTGGCCAAAAAAAATACATCAGTGATGCAAACACAATTTTGAGGGACAAAATTAGGAATAAATCACCCACACATAAAGCTTCCCAGAACCGGTCATTACTACATAGTCTTCAAAAAGAACAACCATCTTCTCTTTGGATTGAGCTTATTATAGACTGTGTGCCATTTTCCACTGCAGATTTTCTTCGGAAACCCCCCCTACAACCCTTTCCCTGTCTATAAGTTTCCTAACCATAATGTGACATCTTCAAATGTACAGTTTTGTCTGACATTTAGTTCTTGGCATAGCAGTGCCTTGCTATGCCTGGAGGGAACTACTAGAACTGTTGGGTCCTTGTAAATTATAGAGTGTAGTCTAGACCTACTCTATCTGTAAAGTGACTCTTGTTATGAATTGATATTATGAATAAAATTGAATTTAATTTAATTTACAATAATAAGGATCTTAACATTCAAAAAGCTTGATAAATCAAAATTGTTGTCCGTTTTTTGTATTAATTAATTCATGATTGGTACACAGTCGCAGGTCTGACCTACTGTCTGTCCAGAGGACAAAGCTATCAAACCATTAGCATCCATTAGCCACATCTGACACAGAACTGGGAGGGTGAACTACACCCTCCATCCAACAACATGAAATTGCCTGAAATGACACAGCCCGGTAGATCCTCCAGCTCACTGGGATAAACCTTCTCAAGACCACTCACACATTTACAGTAGCCTAGTCAAGACCACTCACACATTTACAGTAGCCTAGTCAAGACCACTCACACATTTACAGTAGCCTAGTCAAGACCACTCACACATTTACAGTAGCCTAATACAACATTTGCACCAATCAAATTACTGTAACCTTGTTGGTTCCATTTTTCTCTACAAAAACCACACTGATATGAAACAACTTGACAAGTGGGACCCTAAACGCTCCATCACATCTAAATTAAGATCATATAAAAAGTGGGAGCTGGCAAGTGAGAGACACATGAAAAGGACATGCAGAGGAAGAGAAGGGCAGTGACAGCCAGCGGACTGGCTTCTTAATGAGCCAAAGCCAGAATGACAGCATGTCTGGTGACAGCAAAGCAGAGGGTATATGCTAGGGCAGCACCATGTCTCCTTGAGAGCAGTCTAAGCAACAATATGCATGGGATTATAACTGTAAAAACAAAAACAAATGTAAGATGTATATATGCACTGACTCATTACATACCACATCCACTCTTATGTAATCTTAAACCTGACTTAATATAAATTGTAAAGTCTCATCAAACAAAATTGTCATTAAAGCCTATTGCTGCTATCAGATCTAGTTAATGGACTAATTGCTTCTCTTGAATTGAAACAACATCATAATTTCCACTTGTTATCTGCCCACATGAAAAACAAAAAGGAATGTGTTTATTGCAACTATAAATATTATGCAATATTTTCCATTAACCGTGCCTGATCTGGCACTGTACTGTGTCTCTTTGTGTTTCAGTTTCTTACCAGAGTATAGTCCTCCGCTACCAAAACAAAGCCGTTGTTGTCAATGAGGTAGCAGTTGATGTTCTGTTAAATAGAAAACAAAGTGTTAAAGTAGTTGTAGGAAGTAAAAGTGACAGAATCATGCATGGTTGATGGAGAACAGAAGGCTGACAGACCTCTTCATCACAGCTTATGGAGCATTTACCATCCAATGCTGCACACTGTAAGATGAAAGAAGAATATATCTGATAACTACTGCATTCGGGTGTTACACCAAATATTAAGGCTGTTTATAGATTCATGAATTCCTTTTGTCAGCGGAAAAACTTAACTGTCTTACAAAATTCTTTTCAAATTAATACATTGAATTAAACAGAATGATGACCTTCATGTGTTAAAAGTTCTCCCAAAATATTTTAACAGCTTTTATGGATCATTGAGTCATTAAATATTCATAACATTCGAAACATATTTTTTCAAACAGACTTAACTTGCTTTTGTGTTCAATTGTTTTGTATTTTAAATTTTCTTTGTATTATTATAGGTTCACCAGCGTGTTTGTATTTTACATGTGAATGTGTAAGCATGGTTTGTGTTTAAGCATGTGTACCTGTCTGCTGGCTGTCCAGAATTTCTTCTGAAAGAACTCCAGTTTCATCTGGATGCCCACAGCTGAAAGAGAGTCAACAGAGTTACAGAGACAGAGCAACTGGACATGTGTGTGTTCTGTGTGTTAAAGTGCAAGTGCACTGGGATCTTTATCATTGCAAAAGTCGTCCTACAGGCAAGAGAGGTATTATTTAAATAGACAGAGTAAGAGCGCATCTTTTATGAACGCCAACTGAGGGAAAAGACACACAGACACGTCCACTGTATGTGTATGCCTGTATTTAATACTGAACTGTCTGCACACATGTACACATGATTGCTAACCACATGCAAAATGTGGTTTCACACGATTCTACACCTCTCTCTCTGTGCCCACAAAATACATCCCATTCCTCACTCCCTGTTGTTATCCCGGTAGACATTTCCAGACTTGGTATACAGAGCCTCATCCCAGCAGCTCCCTAAATGCCAAGATTTGACCAGAATTCCTTGCCTGAAAAAAAAAAGGCATTGACATTACATTTTTCAGAGTTGGCTGAGAAAAGATTGATACAGGCTTCAACTTCCCTCTCCTCATCCTTCACTCCTTCGACCCCCTGCTACTAAGACTCAGAGCACCCTAGCTTTCTCTTAGTGGGGCTTTGCCATGTGTTTGGGGTCTGTACAGTACACTTTTCAGGAGCACAATAAAGAGCTTCATCCGAGTGCAAAGCAATGGTAAAAGTTAATGAATGAAAAGTTGCAGATATATTTATTGGCCAATGTAGACATGTGTCACATAAGACACAGGGGATGATGAAATCATAAAAATTGCAATGCAATACAAACTATTGTTTGCTCCCTTTATGTCAGTTGTGTGAATGTAAAGGAAGGAGAATGTGTAAAAATATATTTTCAAGGGTGTGGGCACTGGAAGCCTAACACCACATTTAAAAAAAGCATACAGAAAATATAATTCACAAGAATGTAAAGTAGATGCCAAATGCAACACAATCCCAAAACAAAGGTGTGCCAGAGCATCGGGTAAGTGAAGTTGAGAGCGATGAAAGTCATGACATTTATTGTAGTCCATGACCAGCTTGTTTTCAAAGCTGAACAATGTTTTGACTGTTAACTCCTGGCTATACATTGCCAACCACTTATTTAATTTCCAAACTGGATGTCCCATCAGTACAAAGTCCTTTTGCAAAAATGAGTGTTATGTTGTCAATTATTGGTTCATTGTTTATGGGATTTGGGTGGGGGGATTTGAGAATGTGTGCATCATGTTTAAGATATCTTAAAGTGCATGTAGCTATTAAAGAGGAAGGATTTGGTATTGATAGCTCTAACACTGTTGTGCTATTGGTATAAAACAAATACTGGAGTCAGTGTTGTCTGCCTGACGTTTGATTACTGTAATATAATGCAGATTGCCAACTCAACAATACTTATTTTTAATATTGCACAAATGTTGATTTTATCTTGTTATAAAATTTGGTATCGAAACACACATGCTTACACAAATAGCTAATAGTATTATTAGTCCTTGTCCAGAGGAACAGGTGCAGATTATCCTGTCATAAGCTTTGCCAGATCCTTTCAGCAGCCCACCATTTCTACACCCACATGGAAAACCCAGGAGAAGAGGCTAATTTAAGATGCTGGGCAACAGCAATGGAAATACACATAGTATAAAACCAGGGAGAACTTGGATTATTAAGCCAATAAAAGATACAGGATCATGTACTCTAAAATAATCTGGAAAAACAAAGGAAAGAGTGAGGGACTGAGAAAGAAAACAGATAAGGAGGTCAAATAACTTGCCAGAAAGAAAATACTGTGAAACCTTCAAATAATTAAAAGATTAACGATTTCATCACACAACTCATGTGAAACATGAAACACTCCATATAGTATAGGGTATTATAAAATTAATAAAGAAAAAGCTTAAATATAGTTAAATAGTGTAGGATCTGTTCAGCTAAGGAAATAATTCATGGAAACATGAATGCAAAATGAGCAGTACAGGATTTTGCTCTGTAAAATTGTATTAGAGGTGAAAAGTGCACATTGATGTTGGCTGCTACCTGGAAGTCGACTCAGAGTAAAAAGAGAAAAAGCCCAAATCTATCTCACTAATGCTCGGGACTTTTCTGTACTATGGTGGAACATTTAATTTCCCAAGGTATAATTTAAGAACTTGGGGTTATTTATGCCCTGAGCTGGGTTTATGAGTCCAAAGATGAAATCCGCTCCAAATCCACCCAATCCCAGCCAAAGAGAGATGACAACCGGTTTAAGTCCTCCGGATTTTTCAAGTTCTAATAAGGATTGTATAAACATATACATCCATCAGTGCAAGGGTGCATCCGAGTGTGTGCATGTATGTGCTCAGGTAGGTGCTGGAACAAGGGCAAACATATTTGTTTCTCTTTTCTTTGAGTGTTTATGCATCAATTCACATCCCAGTTACAGAACCTTTAGTACAAGCATAAACCTGCATACAAGTGTCACAAACACACAGAGCTGTCTGAGAGATGAAGTGATTTGAGAATTTTAGTTGTGCATTTCACAGTAGCTACACAGCGCAGGGGTGAATCATGTCATAATGCTGAGCAACAGTTAGAGGATTTGTGTTGTGGTTGAGGCAAAATTAATGAAGATTATATTGGTTGCAAAATCCAGATAAATGATGTTAAAAATGATCAGGTGGTTCATTGCTTTACATTTCAAAAACATTTGGAAAATGCTGTGCTGAACAAATCTCAAACAGCTCTCTGAGTGAACCGTAACATTAAATAGAAAAGATCATATGCAAATCATGCAAACCATCTTTGGAGTTTGTCCTTAAGGCCTTGATGACATATGCATGAAATGCTTTACAAGAGATGCACATGGTGATAATATATGACAATCTGGCAAGAGGAGGAAAAGTAGGGCATGTTTTCTCTCTTTCCTTTTTTGTAACTTGATACTTAACATTTTTAGACGTTGCAGTCTGCACACATCAATAAAAATGGGCTTTTAGCAAATGTAAAGGTGTCATCACACATTTGAGGATGTGTTTCCCTATGTAGGTGCACATGATCACTCAAGTGCACATGTGAGTGTGGATGCAAGTGTACTAGTTTGCACAGATCACAACCCTATACATGCATTTATATTTTTTAAAGCATCTTCATGTGTGCATTAATTGCTCAAGGCTGACTTCTTCACACATTTACCCACAATAAATCAACTAAGTATAAGCCGGTGACATATAATGGCTTCACCTTTTTACTGTATATGACAGAATGAACATAATTGCCATGCCCTTAAGCAGAAGTAAGGATATAAATGTGAATGGATAGGGGGGCAAATATCAGGGAAGGTACTACAAGCCAAGGTCAGCTAGTAAACTTAAGCTTAATCATTGTTAAAAGTGATTTGATCATTAATCCCTCCCTGTATCCATCCTTGTTCAGTTTTTTGCTTCTCCTTCAATCGACCCATGTGGTCAGATAAGCTTAAAAGGCAATCCATTTTCATGTAAAAAAAAAAGAAAAAAAAAGAAAGAAAAAATACTCCATGTGAATTTACTGCAACAGCTTAATATCCTGCTGTGTGCATGTGTGCATGCGTATGTGTGCATTCGTGCGTTCTGTGTTGCTGTGCTGGGGGAGTGTTCTGCCAGCCCTTCTGCCCACGGCTGATGCATATCATGCCACAGCAATGGGAATCCTCCAAATGTGTTCACTCTGTGTCAAAGCGTTTTGAGTATTTGTGTATTTGACATACCGTCATCCAGATCTAATTTTGTTTTGTTCAGCTCTCGCCAGAGCAATAGGAGATAACGTAAATGTCAGCGCACGTGTGTGTGCTGTGATTTAAGAGGAGCAGCTGTCCGCTGGGAGATGACATGCCATCACACTTTCCCCCAATCATGGAGAGGAGCAGAAATAAAAATCAAATCAAGCAAGAGAGTATGTACAATAGCAACATGAAGAAAAATACAAGAGACAGAAAGAGAGGTTGAGAGCCAGTGAGAGAGCTACAGAGATAAAGAGCGATATAGAGATATAAAGCCAGATAGAGAGAGAGAGAGAGAGAGAGAGAGGGAGAGAGCGGCAGAGCTCCCTTACTCCAGTGATTCCCAGACTGGCTGGCAGTAAGCTCTGTGCTCTGATCTGCCTGCTCTGATGGGGTTTCATGCCCGTGCAGGCAGTGTTGGGGATCCTGAAGGCAACACAGGTTCCCGGTGCTGATCTCGGCCTCACTAATTCCTACCTATTGACCATATCAGCCGACACAGAAGAGAGTTCGGACAGCTAATCTTAACCTACTACCGGTGGCTAATGGATCATCAAAAAGTGACAGTCACTAGAATCCAAAAAGGAAGTTAAAAGAAGATTCAATGCAAGTGGCCCAAGGACAACTGGCCGATATGAGAGGTAGGAGCTCCATCACTGGGAAGAATATTAACATGGATGCATTTGTGTATATGTATGTGTTGTACATGTTCATGGCTAGGTGGGCTGCTATCAGCTGCTGAGTCTAGTATGTTGTGTAGAGTGTTGCATAACTGAGTGGAAATGAAGCATGGACTGCTCTTGGCTAACAACCACAACACTTCCTAATTTTAAGCAGTGAAATGCACACACACCAGCACTACATTCACACTTCTATGTTTACAGCTGTACATGAGTATTGCCTTTGAGTGTTTCCAGTTCCAAATAGGTATTGACATCGTTACCAAGCTGATTTAAAGCAGTACTTGCTGTGTGTTGTGTGTGCATGTCATTAAAGCTTCTCTGTGTGTACTTTGGGCTGGAGGGACACATCAGAGCAAAGAGCTATTCTCTTGTGTTGACCTCATTCCAGAGCTGCTGTTACAATGCTCCACTGAGCTGATGCTGTTAATGTGTGTCAGTGTATTGTATGTATTTGAGTTTGTTTATGAGTAGGTGCACACGTGTCTAAGCACATCCAATTAAATGCATTACTGCGTACACACACACTCTCACTTTACTAACAAGGATGCAATTAACACAGGGCTTTGCACTGCAGCATGCTAAATCTCAACCCAGCCATGTTCTGATTGTTATTGTTGAGGCAAGCAACATCAAAACAACACCGCTGCCAAGAGCCACTGTACCAAACTAACACCTGAGCTTAGACCTGGGAGTCTCTGTGCCTGGGTATTTCTAAAATCCACTGCAAAAAGTCCACCAGCCAGCAAAGACAAAATGATGATTACATGCTTTTAATGGGAAATGGTCACTCTAATTAGTAGACTATGTTACAATAGTGTTTAGTCAAAGAATAGGCGAGTAGTGTGCGAAAGGATTTGGTATTTTCCCAGTGATACTGCTGCATAACTGCCGAATGCTAAATAGCAGTTGTTTGAGATGAGTGAAGCACAGAATTTGAACAATTATATTGTGATGTCCCATGCAAATCAACATTCCTCAATGGTTGTTTGATTATTTCAGCTGCACAGTGTTTCCTAAGATGAATCTGATAATAAGCTTCAGGTTGATAATATGAGACCCTCAGCTGCTTAATCATATTGGAAAAATGTAGGCAAAGATTCTAGTTGAAGATGTTGCATGATACAGGAGAAAACAAGATTATTCCCATTTGAGAAAACATTAAACAAACCCAATTAGGAACATGGCTGTTGAGTGTTTAAAAGAACAATGTATGCCTATAGAGATAAACATGGTGCAGCTAATCAATCTGTTCAGGATCTGTGAGTGCAACTTGTGAGCCAGCTTCATTACTAGGCTTGGGTCTGAGCTTCATTTCAATGACCCTCGAGTTAGTCCAGCCAATGCTATAAATAACCCTGTAATGTTCCAGAAGGAATAGACATTCGTCAAGTCATCTCAAATGGGAATGAGACACCCAATATCTGCTGTGTATGGATTTGTGTGTGGGTGCAGGGTTATGAGCTTTTGGTCACCCAGGGCCACTGGCAAAGGGTGGGTGGAAAGTGGGAGTTGGCATATTAGTAATAAGTTAACTTTCTTGTGAACAGTACTATCGGCACAAAGGCAAAGTGAACTTCATTCTATTCAAAGACTTCAAATGCATTTATGAGCACTTGAATGTCTCTTTTCTGTCACAAAGGTTTTTCATTACTTTAGGGAAGGTGGTCATGATGGCAGTTGAAGACTGTATATATATTACTTTTTTCATATTTAGCTGCAAATATGTTAAGATGATTAATCCAATATTTGTCCCCCTTGTTTTCACAGTGGTACAAGTATGTGCCCTCCTCTCCCTCCTCTCTTTGTCACATGCCTGTCCAAAGGAGTGTAGCTGCAACAGCAACACCAAAGTAGTAGACTGCCGGGGTCGAGGCCTATATGACGTCCCCCGACGACTGCATCCGGACACCCAAGAACTTTATCTCCAAGATAACCGTATCAGGGGGCTAGGATCAATGGCTTTCCGAGAAATACCAGTTGTCCGAATTCTCGATCTCTCTAACAACTCTATAACATCTGTTTCACCGACAGCGCTGCTGGGTCTTCGGACTCTACAGCGCCTCAGCCTGGCCTACAACAGCTTGAGAGAGCTTGACAAGCGGTTGCTTGGGCCTATCCGCTCACTTTCACACCTGGACCTCTCACACAACAGGTTAAGCAACAACACTGGAACAGATCAAGTTTGTTGTTTGTCCTTGGTTGAACAACACACAGTATAACTTGATCACAGATTGCTCATTATATGTATTTTGTTTCCTTGCCTTGTCCTTTACTGCAGCCTGTGGGGTTTGCCTGGGGCCATGGGGGACAGTTTAAGGAACCTTAGCCACCTGGGGCTAGCATACAACAGGTTAACAAGATTGGACCGCTCCCTGTTGGAGGTCCTGACCCGCCTGGATAGCCTCACACTACGAAGCAACCCCTGGAGGTGTGACTGCCAGCTCATAGGCCTCAAACTCTGGCTGGAGTCCTACCTCTTTAAAGGTTAGACACTAGTAGCTCCAGGCAGTGGCTAGGGAAATGTCTGCAATGTTTCCAACATCCATCCATCTCAATGCCTTTCCTTCTGGGTAATAGGCTATATGTTGAAATGACCAGTTTACACAATGAGAGTAGAGTCTTAAATAGACTGACTGACCTCAAAATGTTTATATATTGTGCACTGAGAGGTTGACTCAGTAGAATTAAAAACAGTCTAAAAAGTATTTCCAGTCATTAAACAAGGTGGAATAAGTGTGTGTGTAGAAGGAATGCACGTTGTTTTTTGATTTATACTATTATTAAAATCTGATGAGTACTGTGTTTGGGGAGCTAAAGACATGTACGTCAGAGCCGTATTGGATACTGTTATGGTGGGAATTTACAACATGTACAGTAGAGACTTTATTGTGACTATTGCGTCACTGGCATTACCTGACCATAAAGCTTAGCTAAGCTTACCATGCAGCAATAAGAATAATGTCATGCCTCATGTAAGGCACTCTATGCAGCAGCTTGTATAAGTATGGTAGTGATCACAATGGCCAGAGATAGAGAGTGTATTAAGAGTTACATTGCCAACTACATTTTTTCCATTCTAGAACAACCCCAGCAAAGATTAGATAACACAATAACCAGTGTACACTGAGAGATATTGCTCGCTTGGAGTTGGCTGGCCCGCCTACACGCCTGTGTTACCCTGACACAGCTATCGTCTTAGAGGCTGAAAATTCTAATTACTGCAAAACAGAACAATGGACCCAGGGATGTCTGCTTAATAGAAAGCCAGTGGAGAATCAGGCAGGCGGAAAGGAAGTGTGTGACAGAGCATGCTCAACATGAATACCAAAAGAGATGATAAAGGAAATGTAGAGATTTACGGGATAAACACGGGATCACACTTGCTAATATGACCCCTTAAAGTAAGACATTACACCCTACAAGTTATGGGCAGGTTCACGCTCAGCTATGATGATTATGACTGTGGCCGCCTCTGTAGTAAGCTGCCAAAAAGAAATGGGCAATTAACAGAAGATAATGTGCTTATACTACACAACTGACTAATGCACGCCTCCCTATTACTTCCTGCCCCTCAGTCAGTCTTTTACCATCTCATTCTGATTTAACTATTTAACTCTGATCCCAAGGTGGAGTGGTGGATGAGGTGCTTTGCTCCCAGCCAGAGGAAATGAAGGATAAAGATCTGCAGAAAGTCCCTTACCAGCTCTTCCACGCCTGCATGACCACAAGCTACCATTACCTGTTCGCTAACATACACCACCTGGAGTCTGAGAGGCTACTGCGAGGCCACACCCATGGCAACCATGCTCATCCCTCTAGCCACGCTATCCATGTCCCCATGGCAATGGGGGAGGGTTTTGGTGGCGGGGGAGGAGGCGGGGGAGGAGGGGGAGGAGGAGGGGGTTTGCCAGAGTGTGAACCTAAGCAGAGGCATCGGCCTGTCAACTTGCGCCATGCAATTGCCACAGTGATCATCACCGGCGTAGTGTGTGGGATTGTGTGTCTGATGATGCTGGCTGCAGCCGTGTACGGCTGCGCCTATGCCGCTATCATGGCCAAATATCAGCGGGAGCTTAAAAAGAACGAGGAGTTGGCAGCAGCTAAGGGGGCAGATCATGCCATAGCAGATGAGAAGGAACCACTGGAGAATGCTATTGCCTAGGAGGTGATCACATGAACCCTGGACTTAAAATCTGGGCTTCAACCCTTTAACCTAATCCTGAATGGATTGATATGTGTGCTAGCGCATGTGTCAGAAAAAAAAGAAGAGAATGAGATTCTTTACGTGTGGGCGTGTGTGTCCTCACCTCCTACCGAGACTTAGGTAGCTAAACTCCACAGGTATTTGACTATGCACTGATGAGAAGAGTATCTTCTGCTGTATGTGGGTTCGACGGGCAGGCCAAAGAACCCAAAATAAATCAATTCCATTTTATCTCAAAAATGCATATCAAAGATAGGAACAAATTGCTATATATTGATAATTGTGTACTTGTAAGTATGATAGTAAAGGTAAGGTATTCAAAAACAATGGATTTCAGAATTTGTTGTATTTTAGTTGTTCCTAATTTGGAGTCAGATTTTGAGGTAATTTTGCAAAAATTTATAGTAGGCAGCTGCTGTCCGTTAAGGTTTGTTCTAAGTTTTTTGTATCATTGCTGTGAGTGTAAGAGAATGAAAATGAGAGTGTTTGTGTCAGTGTTTTTGCTTGAGTGTGCGTGATGAGATGTATAAGGTATGCACATATTTATAGAGAATATAAGAGTCTGTGCCTAATAACGTGATATAGTTTTTCGTAAGAAATTTGTTTTCTTAAAGGATATTTTTCTGAAGTGAAGATGAGGAATTCGTTGAAGCAATAATGAAACAAACTAAAACAACGACAAAACCTGGACTCAGCCATGTCGTTTTTCTATGAGCTCAGAGGTTCATGAGTTTGAATTTTTAGATCTACAGTTTTTGCGATCAGTTGAGTCTTGTTTGTGAGTTAATGCTGATCACATACCGGTGTTCATGTCATTTAATATGTATTATATAAAATAAAGGGAAACATTTTACCTGATTACTATTTGTCTACTGGCAAATAATTTAAGAAGGCATGTATCCGTAATTGGAGAAATTACCTTTAAAAGAGAAGTTTTGGAAGAAAAAAAGCTTTCCGCTTTTCCGTGGATTCTACTGTTTTCTTACGGTCTCTTTGTTTCACTAATTGTTTTAAAACAGAATACTAAATTCTGGAAACCAAGTTACATTTAATGTAGCCATGCAACCTTTGGTGAAATAAAAGTCATTGATAGCAATACCAATTTCTATAAATACAAGGAAAATACCCCTTATTTGAAGTGTTACCATGGTAATATTTAAAGTAGTAATGCTTGCATGTGTTGCTTGCACAGTAACATTTTTTCTTTAAATTTTTGGTTAGCTAAGTTTCTGTTGAATTGTTATGTCAACTTGACAAGATAAAATGGTGAAACACAGTATATTTCAATGAAAATATTGTGGATTATACTTGATTGTATTCTCGGATTATGCCCCATCTTTTTTTCTGATGGAGATTTAGTTTTTTTTTTCAGTGGTACCATATCAGGGGGATTCTAAAGTATGATATAATGAAAACAGCAGGTCAATCTGATTTCTGTTTCTTTCAGTGTTTGTAAAATGTTACAGTGAGGACATTCAGGCAAGGTTTTCAGATTATATTACAAATTTAGTTTATTGTGCCCATTACGAGCATCCATTAATATAATCTATATATTAATAACTGGCCTTCAGCAGTCATTTTCAGCTTACTCAGTGTAGTGTGGAGACACATGACTTTACACAGATGCCTTTGGTCAAAACGGCTGACCTGAGTTTTGTGGCTCTGTATATTAAGGCAGCAGATTCGCTGCACGTGGCTCAAGATGTGACCACACACAGTGACACACACACAAACACACAAAAAGACACGCTGGAATACACAGGCGCGTATGTACGAGCACGGTAACATTGTGATTCAAGCAATGTCTGCAGGGCCCATGGTGTGTGATGTCATCAGCCTGTCCTGTTCAGTTAGTGTATTAGCGTATTTACAAGTCTACAGCTCAGTGAAGCGCAGAGCAGTGAAAACTGGCCCTAACCGGCCCACGCTAAATTTGCATTCTAGCCTACATCTCTCCTTCCATCTGACTCTCTTATATAAAATTAGCCTCACAGAAATCCTCGATCTGACAAGCTAGATCGTCATTACTGTACATCCGCACCCAATGTAACAATAGGTTATTCATAAAACCTTGTCACTGATTAGTAATTTGGATTGATGCTGAAAAGGATTTGAGAGAATGTTATAATCTTAAAAACAATAGTGATCAAGTCAACAATGTCAAATAGAACCGTGGGCTGGTGTAAACTGTGGGCTGCTTCTGTACCACTAGTGCTGAAAATCTGATGCTCCCTCTATGTACGCCTGTGTGTGTGTGTGTATGTGTGTGTCTGTGTGTGCGCACACGTTGTGGCACTGCACAGACTCTCCCATCTCTGTCCTTCTGCTCCAGTGGTTTCCCCCAGGCCAAGAGTACCCACAATGCACTGCTTTGATGTCAACGCATTCAGGCACCATGAAATAATTTTCTCTTTCTCTGCCCTTTTATTTCTTCTCTTACATTATCACAGCATTTCTATAAAATGTTCCTTTTTCTCCTTTCTTTAGTTTGTCTTTCCATTGTCCAGATTTTTTCTGTGATTCCACTACTGGCATCACTGGCTCTCATCTGTCGACACAAGAACTTGCATAGAAAATCATCAGAAGAAGCTTTTTAATATGAGGGAAAAGCTGTGCTCCACATTGACCCTCGGCCCATATGGGCAATGGAAATAATAGCAATACTGCACATACTGTACACTGTATTTGAATAATATAACTTGCACATTAAAGACAGTAGTGCAGGGTGATTACTAAAGCTAGCAATGTAAAATACAGTGGGACAACAGGACTTTCAAAAGGCATGCAGAGGATAAACATAAAGAAAGTTGGAAAAACCTTATTGCTAGCATACCTGCCCAAGGAATAGAATTGAACCAGAAACGTGTTGTCTATCTATCTTAATATTTTCGCCATTTTGTATGTTTGTATTTTGCTCAACGCAAGAAGCTTTAGATCTTTAAAAAAAGAAAATCTAATTTTTTGCAAACAAGATGCTTCCAACTATTTTTATGTTACTTGCACACCAAAAAAAATCTATTCTCTAACCTGTCATTGTCATATGTACTGTCCATTACCACAGAAAAAGTATTGCATTAGCTACATAATACACAAAACGATGACTGGAAGTCATCTTGTGCCTTTGGGGAGGTTGGTGATGAATGATGTAATTTCACAACTGTTCTAAAAGATAATGCCATAACCACTGTAAAACCACACGTCTATATCTCTATCCTCCCCCAGTGTCCCCATGTAATCTTTCTCCGTAACCAAGTTGATGGCAAACAGAGGGCTGCACATACCATCAACTAGCTGATTGCACCAAGTTGCATTACCCGTGCGTGACATTGTGGGGCTTCTGAGTCACCATGACATGAGATGAGGCAGGCCACAATGAAATCCTGTATTCCACAATATGCCTTAAATAAACACAGGGCCAAAAGATGAATGCACAAAAGGCGTTTATGAAACTGGCATCTATTAATACATTTAGGCATAAGTACTCTTGGATGCACACGTCTGTGCCATGTTGCACTCTCGCCTTCTTCTGACGTTCATGCAGGAGCATGCGCATGGACAAAAAAAGCACATGTGGGCAGTGAGTGCTTTAACTCAAAAAGAGGAAAAGAAGTAGGGTTAGACAACTGTAGACTGGGAAAACAAAGCCAACATAGCAGTGTGAGGAAAATATATTGCAGCCTCTCTCAATCTAGAAGTGTGTGTGGGAGAGATAAAGGACCACTTGAGTCCACACTTACCCGCAGCTATGGGTGATTTCCTCTCATCCAGAAGCTGAATGGCGGTGCTGGCCAATACAACACTCTTGTTTTCTGATCCTAAGCCACACACATAAAAGCACAACACGCACAGGCACACACACAGAGAGTTCACATCCCAGTCATATTATAATTCCTTGTACTAGTTTTGAACTTACCACAGGGTGACTGGACAGAGAAACACTGCACATTGTCATGGCTACCACTAACTGCCACAGTCCTGTGAGAAAGAGTGCATCCAAGGCAAGTCCGGTGAGTAAATAAGAGGCTTTCAGATACCTTGTATTGGCTGGCACTAAGAAAAGCCAAAGGCTGAGGACAGATAGGAACACATTCTCCCTTTGGAGGAGAAACCATTTTGTAGAGACATAGTTAAACTGCAAATGTGCGAGGTGCCTGTGTGTGTGTGTTTTTTGTCAGTGTGTGTTTGTGTGTTCTGGCCAAGTCACTATGGAAAGGGCTGAACCTCTTCCTAACATATCTTATTTTAACCCGCAGCAATCAGTCCTGTCCACAAGAACACAGCCCAGAATTAATAAGAGAGGAAGGTAGATATGAAAAAAGGTCTTTCTAACACAAGTGAGTATAAAGTTTAAATAGGGCATTTGACCAAATGTGAGTTTCTTCTGATTGACTTTATAGTGTTTCTTATGACTCTTGCCCTGTTCCTTATCAGTAACGCTCCAGACAATTGGTGGTGCCAGTCTCACAGTGACAAATAGTTTCATTATAAGGCATGGGCCGGTATTAGATTGTGCTGGTATGATGACCTTCAGCAAAAATATCAAGGTTTCATGGTATTGCGATATTGTAATTACAGCTTTAAAATCTATTATTTTGAAATGTCTGGGTAAAAAACTACAACTTTTTTCCATTGAACACAATGTATTTAATTTTTTTTTAAACTGCTCACTGGCAGGGAGACGGATTTCTCACTCAAAACAGCTCATACCGCAAGAACGGTATGACGGGAAATTTGAGTGGTATTGAAATCAACCTTTTTCAAACCAGGGTATACATTGAAACCGGTAATTGTTCCATGCCTATTCAGTATATCACACTCGTAAAGGCTTGTGTGTAGAACTGAAAATAATTTACAAGTAATAACTGACTTATCCCTGAACGTTTGATTTTGATGGGAGAACTGATTCATCATCTTTTAAAAATGTAAATCCACAACTAACCTGAGTTGAAAGGCAGAGAGTAGACAAAGGTACCAGGAACTTGTTCTGCTGCTCTCTTGTACCAAAGGGGGAAGTGATCGGCGTTAAACACCCCCTCTCTGTCTTCAGCTGTCAGAAAGTCTCTTGAAGCAGACAGGAAACAGAGGTGATGAAGATACAGAGGATTCACACAGGCAAAACATGATACCCATTAGAATCATAAACAAAGTGAGAATCAAGACGTGCACTCCTAAGCTTACATCTGTGTATACGCACGTTTAGACTGAATCCATAACTCAGAATACTTACTGGTTTGTAAGCTCGTCAGGCACCACAAACAGGTTAATTCTGGACAGGCCTGTTCTTGTGCCCAGGTAAGCTATCTCCACCCCTTTATCAGAGTTCCTGTGTAGTATGACAAATACATTTAGTAACCTGCATTTGTGCACAATTGTAATTTTCTATCACCATCAACAAATCAGCCTAAGATTTCTGTAATTATTTTAAATCTATGTAAGTATTTTCAGGGAGTAAAATTGGTCTTTGACCACATGATTCAGATTCAGTTTAGTTTATTAAAAATAAAGATTGAGATAAGATAAATGTTATTGTCCAGTAGGAAATTTGTCATGGGCAAACCCATGCATTGACTATCAATTGTATCATATCAATCATTGGATTAAAAACATGGGAAAAGAAGGGAGGAGTGGGTCACACACTCTGATTTATTGAGCACGAGACTCGTCCAATAGGCCTCCAAAGGGGCAGTCACCACCGCGTCGAATAGAACCTCCTGAATCAGCTCCTTGTCACCTAACAAGGCAAACACATCGATTTTGAAATTAATAAAACAGCCATAACACAAGCAATGTATATACAGTAAATCAATAAGCAGGGAGAGGAATGGAGGATTTGTAGATGAGTTTAACTAACATTGTAGGTGGGGTTCATGTCCATTGAGGTAAAGTTTGATTGCCTCTATCTGGGACAAGTAGCGGTGCTCTGGGTGCTCGTCTGTGTTGCAGTATGTCCTGCAATATAACAAGAATAGACAACAAATATATTGATTACCTAAAATAACATGTAACACTGTCACATTTGGAACCAGCCATTTGAAATTACCTAGGATGTTTTTCAAAACTCAACCATCTAGCCCAGTTGCTCTCAGTGACTTTTATATAGCAGGGCATTTATGATTAATAAAATGTGATGTGAAAACCAAATAAGGTTTTCCAATTTAAAAGCATTAGTTTCAAAAGTGTTAACTGTAATTTCCTCAGATGTTGGTTCCAATTCCCGGTGACCACAAGTCATCAAGTGACACAAGGCATAAAGTCAAACTCTTGGAGATCCTCAATCTGTAACATAACTATTGTACTGCAGTTACACTGTATAAACTTATTTTTCTAAATTTAAAAGTAGGAAGATAGGAATGTATTTGCAATACAGTCCAATCAAAATGTGACATGATTAGGGATGACAAGGATATTGTCACAACAGAAACATCCAGCATCGTCAATATAATCTTACCATTCGTCTGCCAGAGCTACATCAGGATGCTCCAAGTCATGAAGTCCTGAAACAAAATAGGAAATATACACCTCAAATAAAATAAGCAAAAGCACTCAATATGAACTCACACAGAAAGAAATAGGGGTAGGGACCTACACCTAAAATGCACACACTCTTAAACACACACCAGGGTTGAAAAATGTTTTTTTTTAATGGATGTGACAGGTCTGATTAGATCAGGAAGAGCCAAGTCATGCTCAGAAGGCTCTACATGATGGACATGTTTAGAGAAACACACAGACATGCACACACACACACACACACACACTAGAGCCACCACATGAATATTAACATACATGAGGCTGAAGATGAAAATAGACACACATACACAGAGGCACACATATGCACTGTCAAGACATGGACACATCTAAGGAGCCGCTAAAGAAATATAAACTTCCTGTCCAATTGTGGCTTTCAAGTTCATTATCACTTCATTTATCTATAAATTGCAGGAACGTGTGTGTGTGTCTGTGTGTCTGTGTGTCTGTGTTTCTGCATGTGTGTCTGTGTGCTTGTTATGCGCATATCTATCAAACCATTAGTCCAGGTGTCTTTCTACAGGCACAAGTTAGTGCACTGCCAAGATTTGACGTTATTTGGATTAGAAATGCAAAAGATATTGTTAAATATACTGTTCATGGGTAAAAGATTAAGCACACACTGGCTTTTGCCTTTGACTCTTTTCCTGCTTCCAACGTTAGCTACATGATTGGATATACCAAACTTTTCTTTTTCTTTCTTTATTAAACAAACGCCAGACACTATATAGTATTAAGTTAAGTAGTAAGTATTACAAGCTCTAGCCTGCATTCACCACTTCTAAACAGTGGCAGAAAATGAAGTGAGCTCGGAGATTATTCCTTCACTAAACCGAGCAGACAGCACTTTCATCAGACTCCCCCTGGGTCTGGTTAATTAAGTGAACTGCTAACCAATAACATTAACGTGGCCAAAATACCCCTGCGAATCAAATCCCCTACTTCACCGTTAACTGGCAAACCACTAAACCTGTATGGAAATGAACACCTCAGCTGAAATGTTAAATTCATTAACAATCCGACACAAGACAACTCTCTCTCTCTCTCTCTTTCTCAGCATGTACGCGCACAAATGCAGGCACGCACGCACGCGCGCACACACACTCACACACACAGTATGGTTCTGGTGTGGTATTTGATTAGCGCAGATACATATCTGCTGATTAGCTCTCATAACGGGCCGGGTGGGCAGCGCACCGCCACGAGTCCATGATGCTAATGTCGATGTGATTACCGGTACTCCACATATTTATTGTAATATTTTGTAATTACATTCGGAATCTGCAATGTTCTCTGTCAGGTAAATCAGTAAGTTAGTAGAAGGTGTACCGGAAAAGTTGCATATGAAGTGGTTTAGGGTCTTTCTGTAAGTAATTTTGGGGTAATATTTGGTTTTGATGAATTGTACAAGCAGCAATACCACAGATAAATAATTGGCCCGTTCCAAACAGGCACACTTTCAACGGGCACTGCACTAGTTATTACAAAATGTGTGTGTGTGTGAGAGAGAGAGAGAGAAAGAGAAAGACAGCATGAGTACTTTTACTCGCAATGCTTTAGTAAATTTCCCTATTTTTATATACATAATGTTTTTATACAGTGTAGTACAATACACATATTTAATTTTAATTTTATTTACCTATATGTATTTATTACTTGTAATTTTCCATGTATGGAATTGATATACAGTATATTGTAGAATAATGTACTGTACACGTCTTAACATATTCCTATATTTATTTTATGTATCATCACTGTTGTTCCAAAAGAATTATATTATGAAATATAAATAAAAAAAGAAAATAAATTCTTTTCCACTGTATAAATGGCTCTAACTTGTTTGTGCTTTTTCTTCCAAATATTCTGAAAGCAGGATTCATATGTGGCATCGGTACTCTTTTTCTTCAGTAAAGTATCTAAAAAACCACTGCAGCAGAGTAAAATAGTGTTAGCGGAGTGAGTAATGTAGACACAAAAACAACAGAACAGAAAGCGGGAGAGAAGAGCACTATAGACAGAAACGACACACAAAACAAAAGAGTTAAAGTAGATGAAAATAAAGAAAAGAGAGGATTTCCTACCTTCCTCCACAGTAACATTCCCTCTGAAGAAATACTTCCCGTGGCCTCTGGAAAGAGCTACTCCTAAACTAAAAACAAATATAAATGTTTTTTTACGACTCAACCAGTATTTTGTTGTACAAAGAACACTATGATAATTGATGTTTCAGTAATTCTACTGTACAAACTAAAACTTTGTTCATTGATCAAAGAAATGTCTCCAGTTTCCTTACCTGAAAGGAGTCCCTTTGATGTCCGTGTAATAGTAATCATTATGCAACACCAGTACACGCTTCTGAAATGAAAGAGATTAACATATTCCATTATACACTGCAGTAAACAGCAGGCAGTGTGATAGCAGTTATCTGATGTGATACCCTGCAGTCTGGCCCCATCTACTGGTGAGGGGGGGGTACATTCTGTTGTTGTCACACAACCTGTTACTCTGCAGATGGATGTGTGTTTTTGCCGTCTGTGAGTAGCTTGATAAGGATTGTGAATCTGAATCTGTGTGTACATTTCAGTGTGTGTGTGTTTATTTATTTACATATTGAATGCTTAATAATCAGGCTAATGCATAATGCTCTTCACTAAGCTTTAATAAAATATGCAAAGTGTGCACATGCACACGCACGCACGCACGCACGCAAGCACACACACACACACACACACACACACACACACACACACACACACACACATACACACACACCTGAATGGCTCAGAAAGGAAAGTAGTAAAAGAGAATAATTTGGGCTGCTGTCTCTCCTGTACTCAGCAACATATGCTTGGTAGAGATAAGGGGCTCACACTTACAGACAGACACCAATGCATGCATGCAGAGCAAACTAAATCAGAAACAAAATCCCCAAGTCAACACTGTGCCAAGTGTGACAAGCCCTTGGCAGAGAGGATTCTCCCTGCCAGTACGTTCTCTGGTTCACCATTTGGGTACATCAAAAAAGTGCTTGCTTGTGTGTGTTTTGGATTTTGGAATTATGGATTACTCACCCCTTTGTCAACACTCTTCTTCACCTCCATGGAGAAAGTCCCTGTCTTCCTGTTGACCATGGCATTTCTCAGCTAGCAGCACAAAGCACATACCGAATCTCAAACATCATATTGCATTGGGGGGAGGGGGAAGCTTAATGTACATTTACTGCAAGTGTCTCACCGTGTCATCCTTATCCTCCCATTCCACCTCAGACAGATCCACACTGCTGTAGTTGGGCTTCCTTCGCTTCTTGCCATCTCCATACTGTACACGCAGGCCCATGTAAACACACGTGCACGCACAGAGAGAGAAACTAAAAACATTGAAACACAAAGAATATACTGCACCATACCAAGGCAGCAACTACTGGTTATTTAATCTATTTTTAATTACAACACATTCTATTTGTCAATTAAAGCCCAATTTCCAAGATCCCAAGCTAACATTTTCATGTTGTTAATAAAAAAAAATCAATTTACAATGCTATAAACCAAATAAAAAGCATATTTTGATAAACTAATAGCCAATAATGAATGACAAAGCATGATGAACATATATTTCAAGACAAGCAACAGTTATTTTATATTAGCAAAAAGATTGAAAGCATGTGAAAAATCATCGCCTCGCTCTGCTCAAGGTTTAAAAAACATTTTTTTTAAAGTCAAGTAATCAGCATATGGAAAGCTTTTATTTCTTGTATCCCTTTTGTTTAATTACTACTCAAAAACAACAAGTTATAGTATTACCCAAGCAGTGACTTCCTGGAGTCTTGTCATCGTCGTAAGATTGGCAGGCAACCAGGTTAAGCTACGCTATATATGTCTGTGATGTTCATTTAATTATATGTCATTTATAAGGTCAAAATGATTTTTAGCATTTTCAATTCTAACTTTTTAACCACATACAACTCTTAATAGACATTAAACAATTATGACAGAGGTCAGATTATTGGGCGTATTAATGTGTACTTGTGAGTCCCCCATACGAGTGAGGACAGCCTCCTACCCCTAATTAGTTGTTAAACACTGTTCATTAACGTATTCAATTAGACCGCAATTAAACCATCTGTCTGTCTGTGTCAGTGTCTGTTCTCTCATCTCTTCCATGTCTGTTCTCCTCCTATACCTCCATATCTCTCGTTTTCCTTCCAGTGTTTTACCCCGCTTTGTCACCATGCACCTATTCTCACATTAAGCAGGTTCCTTTCTCTCGCCAACCTCCCTTCCCTCCCTCTCTGCATTCTCTCCTCTCATCCTCTTGTGAGAGGAGTGAGTGAGTACAATAGAGTTAATCACAACCATTCAGAAGCTGTATCTCTGTCTATTCACAGCACAGCGGAGCCCTGGAACACACTCTCCTCATCTGCATACCACCACACAGCCAATTCACAAGCAAGACACGGCGCATAGACACAACTATGCTTTCATTTTCAATATCAATCAGCATCTCAATTTACAACGAAATCAGTAATTGACTTGACATGAACTCGAGATTCGTATTCCACAGTTGCTTGTTATAAAATAAATTAATACATTTTAACTTGTGCCCTTAAAGGGAGTGCTAAGATAATAAGGTTCATACTCATAGTTATACTCATACTACATAGTTAACAGAGCATCAAAATGATGCTGGAGGTAGTACTCACAAGTGGCCGTAGATCTGGATGGGTGAGGATGTAGCCGTTGTTAGTGATTGCAAAGGCGTAGCCGTGAATGCCGAGCTAGGAGGACACACACACACACACACACACACACACACACACACACACACACACCAAATGGATGCATGACAAATCTGTCCCGATTTGAAAATCTGGGCTAATCAAGCTCTTTGTAATCTTTTACTGGCAGAGTATTTGCCTTTGTGGTGAAACTCACTGAACTGCACAATACAAGGAAGATGTTATAATTCTTCCATGTCTGGACAAATAACACACTTTCAAATGTCAAATTACATCCAACCAACCAAGCTTCAGATCTACATGTAAAAGAAATCAGCACAAGAGATGTGGTGGGGGATACTATCAGAATGCATTAGTATACATAGTGTATAATTTTCCTGTCATTATTGGACGTGAGGAAAGAGGTGTGAATAATCAGTGTCAAAATTTCAACCAAACATTTGATGTATCTGGTACTGGGTTTGGCGTTCAAGTACTGCACTGTGGAGTTGGATTCACATATGCGTAGATATTAAAAAAATCTAAACCCTTTATAGTAACTTGCTTTAGTTTTTACTGACTTAGCAACCAGGTGAATGGCACATTCACAAAGTTCAACCATGGTTCAGAAGATAGGATTATAAAAAAGTGTCACGGTGTAGATGGTCTCTGATAGCCGTACCTTATATTTGGGGATGGTCTTGAGCAGCTCAGAGACAGGCACGTCTGTTCCAACCACCCCGAGCAGGATGCCACGGTTCCTCTGGAAGCACACACATTACAAATATTCTTAGGTTGCGTTTTAAACGTTAATTAAACAACACAGTCTCTTATAGATCCACTGTTTATGACATAACACATTTCAATCTATAATGTATATTTGATTAGTGATGCTCTACTGTGTCCTCATTTACAGTCTCCAATCAAACTGAAATTAGCGTTTATCAAAGACAAACATTATTTCACAATTTGTGTCTATTGTCTCAAACCCTAATTCCTTGTGAGTTATGCAATATGTAATTGCATAGCGTTTTTTCAATTAAACTAAACTGCTTGTTAGAGAAAACTACTTGGTGAAACATAACAGTAGTGGCAGTGAATGTGCTATTGGTTTTATTGCACTTTATGTACACTTACAGTCTCATTCTTGGTACTAAACACTGGCATTGCCACTGTTGTCATCAGAACCGGACCTTGACCATCTTCCATCTTAATGATTCATGAGGGAAGAAAAAGTGAAAGATAGCAAATGAGAGGGTAAGGAATGAGAAAGAGAGACAGAGGAAGGGAAAAGAGGGAAGCTAATGATGAAACATTATAGTTACAAAAGAAACGTAACTACATGGAATCATGCAGATTATTATTAGAATCATCTTGCTTAAAGACACTCAACGACTGCATAACACTGGTTCCTTAAGTAGTGAGTACCTGATAGGAATTATGCAGCAGACCTAGTTGGATTATTTTCTTCCATGACATGTTTTATTGTGTATTATTATGTTTATTATTTGCCTTAAAATGTGTTCAATCACCAGCCTGCCTTTGATTTCTTGCAGAATAAGCTTATCCAAAGGCAAAGCTTCCAGTTGGAATCTGGGTATCTTCCCTCCCTAAAGACTGCTGGAATAATTATGATATTTATCTTTCCAGCGGCTGTCTGTATCAGACGATGATATCCATTAGAGATGAAAGCTTCACACTGTTATGAAGATACTGGAGGAGGGCTTACCACTTGGCAAAAAAGTGGTCTGACCTTGTCCATTAGGAAAATGTCAAAACTGTCTTTAGGTCAGTCACTCACGCAGTTTATGTAAGTCATTGGTACAATAAGTAAATAAATGAATCCCAAAAGTTAGATGGGGTGGCAAAAAAACTAAAATCAAGTTGCTTATGATCTGTTTAAATGTCAACTGAGTATTAGTTTTTTAGACAGACTTAAATATAAGATTTCATCATCTTACTTTACTTAGGGAACTATCCCATTTAACCAATCCTCTTGACTGCTTCCTGTATACTTTCCTTCTTGCAGCGCTCCCCACCCATTTACCTCCAGTAATATTAGGTAATGACAGGAAACTGCTAGCATCCATTCTGTCTCCCTCAGACATTGGGGAAAGGGAAATTGGTGACCCGAGCCCAGAGAGCTGATAATAGCAATCCAAGACGCAAGATTGGACATCAAACAGAGAACAAAGAACACCTACGTACAGCTGCTGTAACAATGCACAGCCTTGGTGCCGGAGAAAAGGATCGATTAAAGGACAGCAAAACGAGCAAAGCCTCATCTAAAAATAAGAAATCTATTCCAAGCTCAGGTCTATTGGATCATGTATCATCGGTAAGCGGATGTGTGGACTGAGATTTATTGTGTATGCCCATGAGCTGTTGTTGAGCAGTCCCATCAAATGTGTGCTGGTTGTACATCAACAGTAATCTATGTTTTTTTTTTTTTTCAGTATATGTGCATTTGGTCAAAACCAGGCTTGTCCAGCTGCTTTGGGAAAAGACAAACTGTAATTAAGAAGATAACAAGAGCTGCATGGAGAAAGGCAGCCAACAACTGCATCTGTTGGATTCAAAACGGCACAGCTACAGCTAGTAACCCAGAGGAGTTTAGACCTTTAAACCTGTGCTTCATTATCCAAACACAGGAGAGGAAAGAGGTACTTTCTCAAAACCTAAATGAGTGTCCTACAACATCACCGTGCCTAGGGGAGTGCTCTGTATCTAGAATTTGATCTAATCTAATACATAACCTGCAACATCTAATGCAAGGTCAGAAATCAACATACGTTTGGGCCAAATCTGCATCATCATTGCCTCCATGGCTTTTTCATTATCAGTCAGAGCAAATGGGGTGTGTAAGTCTGTTCCCCTGCTGTGGGTCAGAGAA
Organism: Etheostoma cragini; assembly: GCF_013103735.1. Lineage (NCBI taxonomy): Eukaryota > Metazoa > Chordata > Actinopteri > Perciformes > Percidae > Etheostoma > Etheostoma cragini. The sequence continues at coordinate 13,181,501 of NC_048413.1, forward strand.
TGAAAAAAATAACTCCTCTGGACTCAAATACACTCGCTCCTCACTGACACATACACTCACACATACCCAGACAGTTGCACCCCTAAGAGGGCTCAGATACACACACCCTGCCCTGTGTTTGCTGTCTCAAGGGACACCTCGTAATCTAGGTTGCTGTGACAAATTGTGTTCTGGTGGACGAGGTAACCCTTGTTTCCTAGGAGACTGGGTTTAATTGTATTGGTGTGTGTAAGCCTTGGGGCCAAAGCCCCCTGTAGGCTCTTGTGGGAAAATGAACACGTACCAAAAAGTTAGCCGAGCTGGCACGGGCCTGGCACATCTATGAAAGCTCTCGCTTGCCTCAATCACAATTAAAACTTTTGTTATATTCAACAGTCAGGACATTTTTACAACAGCCTACAACTTCAATTTGTCATCAAAAGGAAATCAAGTGCTTGCAGTTTTCCCATGTGTCTTTGTGAGTGCAATTTGCAACCCCACGTGCTCCTTTACATCCATTTATGTTCTCCTCCAAACTTTCTTTTCAAATCTCTTACATTCGTTCTCTTACCCTCCCTCCACTCAAATATCGCCCCCCACACCACCACCTCCCTCCCACCATCCCTGAGCTCCAGTGTCAGTTCATCCGACAAGGTGGGAAACAAAGCCAAATGAGCCAGAGAATGATGGATGAAGCTGGTGAGACGAAGGTGAGGAGGGAGGGAGAGGAGAACAGGAGAGGATGGGCAAGCAAAGGTGGGGGGGATGCAAAGTGAAACAGAGAAAGAGAGGGGAGAGGCTAGAAAGATTATTGGGTTGCACTGAGAGGGATAGGGAGAGGAGAGTAAAAAGATAGAATGAAGGGTACATCTGGAAAGATGATACACATCAGCCCTGGAACATAAATACCAGAAGCTCATCACTTTCCTAACACACAATCCCAGTTCTGTGAACTTCTTATCAGACACTATCACCACGCAGCGGGAGTGTGTGTGTGTGTCTTTCTGTCACTGTCTTGTGTATGTTTTACCTTACGTATGTGCACTCCTCGCACCCAGGCAAGCGCTGTGCTGGAATGACTACATGCAAAGAAGCAGTACAGATTCCTTGCTAATCCCAATTATCATGTCTGACAATGTGATATCTATTTCTGTTTTCTGCTGAGCCGCTTCAATGTCAATAAGCTTGAATCTATCACACTACAACAGTACTATGTCAGACATATGGCCTGCCAGCTGTCTAATGGGACTGCTCTGTGCTCAGCTCATGCTGATGGGGGGCAGAGCACTCTTCTGTTCCATCATCATCATTGTTATGATTATAGAGCTTCTTATCTCAAACCAAATATGATTCATAAAAACACTGAAAAATAAAACACTGAAAACGATAAAAAGGCATCAGAACTGATCATTCCACCAGTCATTATAGGCTATTGGATTTTCATCCTTAAGATGACAAAACAGCTTATTCTGGAGAATTCTACCAAAACAAATAACACAGGCAATCTTGTTTTCACAACAAAACCACACAGGCAAAAGAGCAAAAACATAGCCTCACATTTACACATATGGTCACACTGCCAGCCCCGGAAATACCGGCAAAGCACGGCCAACACAGCACCACCAATGATGAATGAGTGTGAGCGTGTGCACAGACGTGTGCGTGTGCATGATCAGACGTGCATAAGAGAGCGATCAACTGAACCTTTGACAACCACGATGCATGGTTTGAATCAGAAGGTTGAGGAGCGACATACAACACTGACACACAAGAAAATGCCATGGGTCAGTATGGTAGTTAGTTCACCCAAATTATGCCGTCATCTTGAAGAGATTGGAGACCAAAACGCACATGCACATGAAATGCACATGAACACACACCAGGCCTCAACACAGCACAATACAGCGATGACCTCAAATCAGATTGTTTTTTACCTTTTGTGCTTGGGGGAGCTAAAGAGAACAGATTAAGGAGGAGGGGAGGAGAGAAAGGGTCAATACGTTTGTGGATAAGTGTCAAAAAAGCCTTTCAGTGCAGTTTCCACTAAATGGAGTGCCAGCATCTATGGGCGCGTAAAATCCACTGACATGGACTGCAACTTTAAAAACAGTGACTGTGTCAAGAGAGGAGAGCTTTATGGCTGGGAGGGTCACAGCAGAGGAAGCAACACTTAAGCTGTTAGTGTTGAGTCAGTGTTGGGTGAATGCACTGACTGTGATAAATGAATGGGGATAATGAGGGCAAACAGAAGGAAATAAGCAGAGGAAGACAGAAAAAGGTAAAAGGAATATGAAGAGGACCGCAGAGCGAAATAATCCATTTTCATGCAGTAGCTGTTAATAGCCTGTGCGCCAAACTTGCCTGTATCCTTACATTTTTGAAGCTCTCTCTTATATTCCATTCAGTAACAGTGGAGGACAAATGGCTGCTATTCACTCTTTACGGCCAGGCAACAAAACAATCTTGAAACGAGACTGCGATAAAATTCAGGTCGATGATGATGACAAGTTTTGGATGTGTTTAGCCAATGACCAAACTGCCAGAGTCTACCTTTTTTGACTTGGCTACCAACGTGGTGTATGTGTTGCCTGTGTTGTGTTGAAGTGTGTGCCCCCGTTGATTAGTGTTTCCCTTCTGTTAAAAGGCGTAGCGCACACAATCCCTAGTTATGGTTAGGGATACGATTTGGTTCAGGTTTAAGTAACGTTAGGGGGAAACGTTAATTGATCAGGGAACAGTCTTTAACGGTTAAAGTGAAGCCGAGGGAAACAAAAGTGATATTGGACATTAACGTGAACTCGCATTTTCCTCTTAAACTGAAGGTATTGTTGTATTGTTGGGGTTACATGATGTCAGTTGTGTGGAAGTGGTTTGAATTATACTAAAGTGACGATGAGCAAATTAAGCTGCTCTGAAAAACACATCCACGGTTGGGGCCAACCAGGATGGGAAACACACCAAATCTTTTCCATCAGCTGAAGAGGTACCGTCTCAATGACCACACAAATAGCATGAAAATGTGGACCCACACTGGCCCAAGTCCAAGCTACTTTGGGCAAGTATTGAGCTAGCATTAGCTGTAATGTAGTTGCTGTACCAAAATAACAATCAATCATGTCGTCTTTTGCAGGCATTGCCCCCATAAAAACATTCTTATTTCTTATTGCAAAGACACTTGTTTACACATTGATGGTGGTTCTAGCAGAGGATCCTATACTTTAGATCAGGCGTTACCCTTTGCGGTGCTTTAGCAACTTGATATCTGTGCCATAGAACTATAAAGCATGTAGAGGAGATTTAGCAATGCATGTGATTATATGAGTTGGCTGAGAAAGATTATAGTGAAAATAAGCTGCGTGTGTTTGGCGAGTGTATGAGGTTGAGAGATCAGAGACTAACTCACCAATTTGCCCCAGTATGTTCTACTGACGCTACACAACTCAGAAAACACAATCAGGAGACTCATTGACTTAATGATTCCATCTGCTGCTCACACACACTTTCACACATTCAGTCTGAGACGTACAAAGGCAAAACACACTGTCAGGCTTCTGCTTGCATTGTATCACTACTATTTCCTTTGGATTATATAAAGTCTTCAATCCTGAACATGTAAATACACTTTTGTGCATTATGGATTATGTTTTAGTAGAATAAGTCAGAATCTGGGAATGGATCAGAGAATATTCTGGGGCCACAACCATGGTGGAAAGCTGAGACAATGGGAACTGGAGTCCACTAATATGTGAAAGAAGGTAGTCAACTCACAGTGTTGTCGATGTAGGCCTCAGTCCACACTGTGTCATGCTCCTGGTCAATCACCTTGGGACGACTCAACACATGAAGATACTCCATCACATTCTCTTGCACATCTGCCAATGTGGAAATCTGAGTGAAGTATCCTGTTGAGCAGAGAGAGGAAGAGGAAGACATAAATTATGATGGATCATTTAACTTAGATGCTTGCGAACAATGAAGCATGAACAGGTCCAGTCTCCTCACTCACAATGCTGCCCTGAAAGTGTCTCCAAAACTGTTACACATTGCAGCAAGTGTCTCATCCAATATCAGCTTGGATATATCATCTTTGCCAAGCCATCACTCCCATTTTATTTACCTTGGTACCCTAAACAGAGAGAAACTACACCTGGAATACAGTATTGTAGGGAGCAGATATTTGCTTGATAAAGCAGACGAAAACCTGCATACATGTATGAGTAATAGCTGAAGAATTCCCTGCAGTGATGTACAAGTGAGAGCAAACCAGCATGGCTTTGTGAATGTTTAAGTGGTATGTAAATGCAATGGAAAAACTATCTAAGTTGAACCAAATGCAATGCCATTTCCTATGCTGGTAATGCTGCCATTATGATGCTAATGTGCATGTGCAGGAGGTAATATACTGTTATCTCAGCAGGGGAGCAGATTTGGGGAGAGGAAGAGAGGGATTCAGAACAACAGCAACAGACAGAGAGAAAGAGCGATGACAAGAAGTGGCCTAGAGAATAAGGGAAAAGAGAGAGACCACCACATTTCCACTGATCCGTAAAAACAGCGAACTGCCTGCATCACCGTGAAGCAGTCAAGGAGAAAATCATAGCTGGAGGAAATAGATTTTGGGGTCATTGTTCCTGGCAACGACCTTTACTCCAGGGAGAAAACAGTTAGAGTCTAGATACAATACACAGATCCATGAAGGATGCCATGTATCCCGAAAAAATAAGAATAGGATCTGTCAATGATAGTCTAATTTTAAATCTAAAACCACAGTTAAGAAATTAAAAAGGATAAAATCTCATATCGTACACTAACACTGGAAGCATCAAAGCCACATGGTTTCTGCAATCACTAAAGTAATAAGAATGGACTTGTCCCCGAACTTTGACCTGGAAGTGAACCTTGACAGGTTCCTCCCTTTCATCCTCAGTAAAGTTTAGTTCATGCTATTATTCCAGCGGACATTAAAATGAGAACACACATATGCAGACTTGCAATGCACACAAAGCCAGCTGCCTCCGTCTAACTGCATCGTTCATCACAGTGGTGAGTGAAGAATGACTGCTCCCTTTGGAGGGCTGAGGGCGTCCTTCAGGCTAAGCCACTGGGGCCAATGAGATGAGCTGGGGAGGGAAAAAATACGAGTGCTCCCTGCGTTCAGTGACATGTTACATCTGTCGTACATACAGGATAGGACAATCACAGCATGGTCTGGGCAGGATAAGGCCACTAATATATTGTTGAAGGACCTTGGTTTTGCTAACATGTAGGCAAAAAGACACAACAAGGTGTCCTGATGGAAATAGTGGACAGTGTGGAGGTGAAAGATGTTGCGATGTGAGGCAAAGCTACATTACAAATATGTGGATTCCCTAACATACAACTATATGATTATTGAAAATCAAAAACCCAAACCATGATCATTAAAGATTGAAATAGATTATTGTGTTAATATGATAGACTTTTCCAAAAACACATATTAAGCCCATATATTGTGTTTAAAAGTTGTTATTTTCTGCATAAAACTACCCTGTATGTATATGCTCGGATTTGAATGTACAGTTGAGCTGAAATCTGTTGCCCATCCTCAACTGTGACATTATAGGCAAAACTCTTAGGTAAATTTTGTACTTTGAGCATAAAAGTGGGACATTGGCTTAAAGTAGTCCGAGTTACTTAGTGCCTCTCACACTTGGCTGCTGGCAACATTAGCAACCCTACACAAAGCCTTATGATTTCTCTTCTGTGGCAGTAAAAACAAAACTGTGATAACTGTGCTGTATTTAGGACTTAAGAAGAAATACTGTATAGGGCTGGCAAACAGTACGTTAGCTTTCCAAAGACAGACCCACACACATCAGTCATAAAAGTACAGCCCAGTCCACATATCTTTGGCCGTACTGTTTGATATGTTTGGATGGCATAGGACATTAACTGATGGAATACACTGAAGTCAACATGTAAAAAAAGTCATCTCTATAGTGTCATGGTCACAGGGTGTCAAAGTTTTGGATTGCTTGCAAGTATCCACAGTGTTAACAATAATCTTTGCTCTAATCAAAGGCCAAAGGGAGAGATTTTTTCATCACAGCCTTCAGTGACAGGGCAGACATTGTACACTTTACCTTACTTTCACCAGCAAAATTACTTAAAGTAAAACAGTTAAGAAGTAAACCCATGTTTTCCGCTGTAGAGATATTGTGCCTCAGGAGCACAGTAAAGAATGTTCTGAAGAGCTCCTGCAGGCTGGAGAGGATGTCACTGTCATAAGTCTGAATCATCATGCAGCAAAAAAACACACACACTTGTATTGTGTTGCACGACACTAAGGCAGGTCTCATCATCCCCCTCAAACTGACTGGATGAGTTCTTGGATATCATTACTTCTAAGCAAAATTGCGGATGCCCTTGTCCTCTTATCTACACACAGATACACATGCACACCCCTTGTGTGACCTATGGCTTGCCTGTTTTATCTACCGCAGCCTAAGGAAATGGAGCCAGACTGTCTCTGTTACCCACTGCCCAGCTAAATATAGAACCTGAAGTAAAGTGCTCTACACACCGAGACAACCATTGCAACACACAAAGAAACTGGAAAGTGGTGTATCACTAAGACAGTTTGGACTTTAGGCTTAGATGAAGGTGTAATGTGGCATATCTGGTCTGTGCAACTGGAAACATCTGCCCGCTGTCACCTACACATGCTTATACTGATGACCAGTGACAGACACATTTCTATGCAACTACATGCACACACACACATACAGGCACATATGTCAAAGAAAATACCCCAAAATCTGACAAAGAATTTAACAACCCTAACCAAATTCAGAGTTCCTAATGTATTCACTTTCGGCTGACAACTACATTCACAAACTTTATTCTGCTAAAACAGATTAAAAGTAGAAAAAAAGCACGAAGGTCTATGCATGTGTTATAAGATCCCACCTTTGTTAGCACATGCCATCCATTTTAGATTATCTGCGAAGGCTGACTCCCGACCAATCAGGTAAGGGAATATCCGGACCTGCGAAGAAAAAGCAGATAGCCTCCGTCATTCATTTTAATCGCATTTTGACAGGGCCCACCATGCACCATATAGAAGATAACACTGTCAAAGCCAGGGAGAAGAATCATTTTTATCTGCAAGTGATTAGCAGGCCCTTTCTCCTTGTTTAATAGCGTCAATTATGGACCCATGGAAGCCATTTTTCTTTTAGACTTCATTTAAAGTTGAATTAAATCATTCTAAACAGATTTTCAACTTTTATCAAGTTAAGAAACTAACAGATATGGGTTTCAAAATCAGATATGCGTATTAATAATCTGCAATTAGAATGATTAACCATGAAGTAAATATTTTGAGTTGAAAAAGCCCAATCAAAGCTTTATGTGCTCAATCTAGAGTCATCTACACTCTCTGCTGCCAAACCCATTTTTGAACAGCAGTGCTCAGTTGGCTCAAGCATCTCTAGTGGGCAGGTGTGTTTGTGTGTGTGTGTGTGTGTGTGTGTCTGTGTGTGTGTGTGTGTGTGTGTGTGTGTGTGTGTGTGTGTGTGTGTGTGTGAGTGTGTGTACAGCATGTTGGAGGAGGAGCATGTTGCCAGATTGGACCAGATGCAAGCCTCTGGGGACACAGCTGCCATTGCTCCTACGCCCGCATTTCTCACTGCCTCCCTTCAACCTGACAGCATGTGTCTATTTGTGTGTGTATGTATGCATGTATGTGCAGCCACATGTGTATCTTTATGTGATTTTTAGATGACGGCTCCCAAGAGTCTGAAAATTGCAAAAACATAAAAAGTGTCTTAATGGCATTTCCTTTATGAGGAGTACTTGAGTATCACATAAAATTAGTTTAATTGTCGTTGCAATGTTTAATAGATAATCATAACAGCTTTAGCTGGCAAATATATAATCAGCAGAGTATAGATATTATTGGTATATTGTCAACTGTAATAAGTTTTACTGTGAATGAGTTCAGTTGTCATTTTGAAGCAGCCATCATTATCTAGACTGTAATCATCCTCCATTTATACAAACCTAAGTTATTTGAATGGCAGTGGCAAAGTGACAGGAGAATACAACACAGATGGTTTGATCATAACCACTTTATGTACTGTAGGGCTACGGATAAGCTTTGTCACATTTTCTGTTTCAGTTTTTTGCTTTGCAAGTAGCCAAGACGAAGGTCAAACTATGGCAGGCTGGTTATTAAATATGGACGAGTTGTACAGCTGAGTTAAGTACAGTGCAGATAAAAACTAGCTGAGGCTCGTGCCACAGCATGCAATTTTTAACCTACATGACTGCACAAATTTTACATAAGCAGGAATAAAAGTACACATGCATGCAAGAATAGAAATGCACAGACATACTGTCCACGTATACACATCTGTATGTATCAATGCATGCACCGATGCAGACATTGCAAAAAACTGTATTTGCTCACGCTTCTTCATTATGTATTCAGCACATAATAATTCATTTTCCAGTGTGACATACATGTAACCATTTGCAAACATTCCAAAACTTGTAAGTTCTTCTGTAAGGTGTGTTTTGATTTACAGAACACACAGTTACAACTTGTACTGTTACAAAGGAATAGCAGGTTAATTGTTCGGATGTTAAGAGTCTCATGAAATATGTATTATAATCTGGGACCAGACGTGCCTACTGTTGGTTATAAAATCCCTGCTGAAATCAAATCTAGGTCATCTTGAAGTCTCAACCTAAAACAAAAACCACATGCATGAAAATGATGATTCCCAAAATGTATTGGTTTTGTACATGGGCACTGTCTGCTGTTGCTAATGATCATTTTATTTGAGTCATGGTGAAAGATCCCTGTTTTGGATACATTTGCATTGTTACAATCTAACAGTTGTTGAAGTTGAAGTGTGGTGTTAGTTTGGAGATCTTGATTTGAAGGAAATAAAGATCATTCCTCAACAAGGAAAGAGAAGGTAAATTCATGTAATAGCAACAACATTTCTATCACTAAGTGTTAGCAAGCCTTTTCATTTTTATTGTTACTACCACTGTGGTACACAAGGCATTCATGCTTTTGGACATTCACAAATCAAAAGATCCTGATAACCTTGTGTCACACTTTGTAAAGATTGCTGCTGAATTTATTCCTTGTTTGCTAACACATCTTTTTAATCTATCTTTTGCCTTTAATGAAATTCCTTATCTCAAAGTCCACTTTTGTACTACTATTACTACTGACCCAAAACTTCTAAATAATTACAGGCCCAACTTTATATCGGTCTTGGCAAAGATTCTGGAGTTGCTCAATTGTAATCACTTTCCAAGCTTTCACTTTGATAACATTTTATCTGAATATCAATCCAGTATTTTTAAGATTTTAGGAGACCTGAGGCCTGTACTACGAAGCAAGAGTTGGCGTTAACAAGATAACTTCAGGTTCAACCCAGGGTTTTGTGTATCCCGACGGTGGATCAGTTGTTACCGGGTTAGATTGCCGTGGAACCTTATGCTGAACACCTAACCTGGTTGGGAGCAGGTTGTTTTGGAGATTAGAGATCAGCTGGTGTAAAAGCACCGTCTATTGATCAATCAATACACAGCTGATAAAGTGTCACTGTTCTTAAAAGATCTAGTGGAGCTCTGTGCGCAGAGTTAGAGAGAGAGAGAGAGAGAGAGAGAGAGAGAGAGAGAGAGAGAGAG